>NC_060277.1:17075200-17168388 GCF_021613505.1 Equus quagga
GTGCATTAAATGCCTTTTCTCATTTAATCCTAATCTTCACAAAAACCCTATGAGGTCTATACTTTACCCTGATTTTTAAAAATGGGATAACTGAAGCTTTGAGAAAATTTGAGTAATCTGTCCAGTTGCATGTAGATAGAAATTGTTGAAAAGCTAGGAGTAGAATTCAAGACAGTTTAACTCTACAGCTGATGCTTTGGGCTAATAATAATGATTTATAAAAAATTTTAGAGGAAAAAAATTTCCTCAATAATCTATTTTGTTCAAACAATGATATTTAAAATAAAAATAAATTTGTTTGTAAACCTCTTCTAAAACAGGTCCTCCTATTGCCTTCTAGGAATGATCTCAATATTGCATAATATCTCCTTGAAAGGAAAAATTTAACCTTTTATAAACAGAACAGGGAAAATTTATTAGTGATGCCTCATTCACGTGGAGCTCATGACTGCAGTTCAGACCTCAGTAACCTCTGTTAATCCGAGACCACAGAGAACATTGAAGTTAAAAAAAATGAAAAAAACAAAAACAAAATACGATGAGCTTTCATCAGTGAGCAGGGCTGAAAAAACCCAGGATCCAGTGATTATGTGCGATCAACTTGTGGTCAACAAATAGCAGAGATGGTATCCAATAGGAGAGTGTTGGCAGAGATTTGTGATAAGGGCAGCAAGCCTGAAATAATAGCAAAGACAACAGTTGACCAACCAAAGAAAAAGAAGAAAAGTAGGGCATCTTTGCTAGTAGAAGACTGCATGACTGCACTGTTCCAATGGCTGCTTTTTGAGAATATCATTGTGTCGCATTTAAGACACTTATACAGTTAAGTGTAAATTAGGGAGTGTTTAGTAAAAATAGGCTATATATGTTTACTTCTGTAACTTACAGGGTCATTTGCTAAGGCAAGAGTAGGCTTTGTTGATGGAGCATCTGTTGATGTGGAATCTATTTGCTAGAGAATTTGTGGGAATCTGATTATGAGTATTGTGGAAGAGTTGAAAGAACACTGGCTTTCAGTCACACAGTGTGTGTTTAAATCCCAACTCTCTCTGTGTTACTGGTAGTTGAGCCACTTAAGATCTCTGGACCTCATATTAGAAAAGGGAATTTTATTATGTGGTCTTTCAGGCCACCACCAATGCCAACATTCTGTGAGTTCTGGTAAATCACACATTAAATTGTCACACCAGCAACTTGCCTTTAATCCTGAGAAAGCCCAATAAATAATAGGATTTGTCTGTTTTCCTGTGTTGCTCCTTTCCCAAGGTAATAAATGGATCCTAATGTTATTGATGAAATGAATAGATGAAATGAGATGTGATTTTTTTTTCAAATTGAAGTCGTTTTAATAAAAGTTGTTATACATTGGACCTGAAAGAAAATAGATAAGGCATAAAAGAAACTAGATTGTGGGCGTTAGCTTTAATAAAATTTGAAAGAGTAATCCATTATACTACTAATTACTGGCACTTATTTCCCTGGTGAATATGGGAATAAGCTGTAAAAATATATTAGAACCCTGTAAGTTTCTAGAAGAAGGTTAAATATTTGGAGACTGGTAGTTTAACCTAAATATGAGTCTAGAGTTTACTTTTTTTTTAGATTGGCACCTGAGCTAACAACTGTTGCCAATCTTTTTTTTTTTTTCCTGCTTTTTTCTCCCCAAATCCCCCCAGTACATAGTTGTATATTTTAGTTGTGGGTCCTTCTAGTTGTGGCATGTGGGATGCCTCCTCACCGTGGCCCAACGAGTGGTACCACGTCTGTGCCCAGGATCCAAACCAGTGAAACCCTGGGCCCCTGAAGCGGAGCACATGAACCCAACCACTTGGCCACGGGGCCGGCCCCTGGAGTTTACTTTTTAGACAACTGCTTGTATACAGAGATTGTTTTTAATTGATTTTAAGTATGAAAGAGCTTCGAATGTAAGATATGAAATTTAAAGATAGTATATTTCCAGTGGAAAGGTGAAAAAAATTAGTACATAAAAATATGAGCTTCAGCCTATGCAAATTAGGATTTACTAGGATCATGTATGGTGTGTGTCCTATAGTAGGTGCTCAACTAACATATTTCATCAATACTAAGATCACATTAGTGCTAAGGGACACCTTTATTTTATGTAACTTTTAGAGAGAAAATATGCTTCAAGTCCACTTAGGACACAATGCCTTAACAGTAGTCTTTCCTGAGGTATAGATTGGTCTCACTAGTCCTTTTCAGGTCCTAAGTATTTGGTAATTTTGCTAAGTTCCACTGGCTTTGATTGAGTTACTTTAGTACATGATAAGTAATTCCTTTGCAAGTCTGGTAGTAACAAAACAGCTTTAATTGCTTGTAGGTTATCTTCCTTTCTTTATTGACATGAAACATTTCGATATAAATTTGAAAAAAATAAGAAATTAGAGTCATTCCTTCAGAGATGAATACTTGCTTCACTGATTTCAAAATTATACTCCACAGCTCTGTTTCTGTGTCTTTCTAGGTACCCAGTAACTTTTTTAATGCCTAATTATAACGGAACATTTTTAAAGGTATTTTAAGCATCATTTAAACTCAATACATAGTTTCAACATATTCATGACACTATTGAAATACCAAAGATATGAATGGGCTTAACCAACTTTGCACATGTGCAGGCAATAAAAACTACATCATTACTGCTACCTGGCTGACTGCAATTTATAGAATGCTATCACTTGTAAAAGCAAACAAAGTTCAAAAACTCTTGATTTCAGTAATGTAAAAATTTGAAAAAAATATGAATCTTGGAATTGATGAAATCGGGTAAATCTTACGTGAGTTGGTGGTGGTCTTAACTATAACCTGGAACTGTTATTGCCTAAGAATTACCTAAGATTAGGATGCTCAAGATTAGAGTGTTGGTTTCGATTATTAATGACAAAACCACTGAAGAGTCATAATCTTTTTCTTTAGCTTAAAACCAGAGATAGATACATCAGTAGCCTGAAAAAAAAATGCCAGAAGGAATCTGAACAAAACAAAGAAAAGCAGAGAAGAATTGAGACCTTGGAAAAGTATCTGGCTGATCTTCCAACTCTAGATGATGTACAAAGTCAGAGTCTACAGGTAACATTAAATAAAATGCTCATTTTTAAATGACGTGAAAACATTTATTTTTAAGTTGACATTTTAGAAGTTTTGTAATTTTTATAATGTAAAATTTTAGTTATATATTTGGCTAATTATAAGTTAAATCCATTAAAATTGCTGTTTTTAAGATTAATTAGAAACTTTGTTCATCTAAGCATGAATAGGTCTTTCTTATTGTTAATTAATATGTGGTTACCTTCCTATTGGACTTGTACCTTAACTCTCTCATTTAGTGTTCTACTCCAAAAGGCAGTTTCTAAGCCGGTCTGACACCCGCCCCATACACACACATGCATGCACCACAGTTCTGACTTTTCCCCATATTTTCTGGGATCCACCAAGAGTAAACAAGACCATTTTTGACTATCTTTCCAGATATCTGATTTGTTTTCTTTATTCTCTTAATCTCTCCATAAATTCTTTCTTATACTTTAATCCGTGACTTCCATTTACTCCTCTGACTTCTCTTCTGACCATTTTCCTTTCTTAACGATACCTTGTCCAAAGTCTTTCTACTGACTCTGTCCTCTTGAAACCTTACTTATAAATCTGTTAAACCCACTCTTAAGTCTTTTTTCAAAGTGTTTCTAATCATGGAATTTTTCAGCCTCAGCACTATTGACATTTGAGGGTGGATAATTTTTTGTTGTGAGATTCTTTCCTGCGGATAGAAAGATGCTTAACGGCATTCTCTGGCTTCTGTCTACTGGATGCCAAGAGCATTGCTCTGTCACTTTCCCCCCAAACCAAAAATGTCTATAGACATTTCCAAATGTCCCCTGGGCAGGGGCAGATTGCTGCCTGTTGAGAATCATCAGTCTAATCTGTACAGTGTCATTATTCTGCAGACTCTAGAACTGTAATGCATTCTCTGTTTATATTAATTTATACATTGTAAAACTAAGAAAGGGTAATGTCAGGAACAAACTAAAGAAGGAACGCAGGAGTTTGCATGAGCAGGAACAGAAAGGATTATAGATTAAAAACGTGCTTTCATAACACCTTACACTCATTAGGATGGCTAATGTCAAAAAAAACAAAGGAACGAGCATTGGTGACAATGTGGAGAAATTAGAATCCTTGTGCATTGTTGGTGGGAATGTAAAATGGTGAAGCCACTATGGAAAACCATATGATGGTTCCTCAAAAAATTAAAAATATAATTACTCTATGATCTGTCCGTTCCACTTCTGGGTATATACCCGAAATAATTGAAAGCAGGGTCTCAAACAGACGTTTTGTACATGGCACATGGTCGTAACGGCATTATTTGCAGTAACCAAAAGGAGAAGGCAACCCAGGTGCATCAGTGGATGAATGGATAAACAAAATGTGGCATATACATACAATTCAGCCTTAAAAAGGAAGGAAATTCTGACACATGCTACAATACAGCATGGATGAATCTAAGCTCATTTTGTTAAATGAAATAAGCCATTCACAAAAGAGTAAATACTGTATAAGGTACCTAGAGTAATCAATTTATGGAGACAGAAAGTCAAAGAGTGGTTGCCAGGGGCTGAGGGGAGAGACAGTTGGGAATTGCTAATGGGTATAGGGATTGTTTTGCAAGATAAACGAATGCTGGTGATTAGTTGTACAACAGTGTGAATGTTCTTAACACTACTGAACTGTATACTTAAAAATGATTGAGAGTAAATTTTATGTTATGTGTACTTTACCACAATTAAAAATAAAATTTAAAAAATACCCCCAGATCGAGATCATTCACCTTTCTTTCTCTGTCTTCTGGAAATTTCTGACCCCATTCTCCTCTTCTCCGTAATCCCGTTCTCCCAAATTTCCTTTACACAAAGGAGGAGATAAAGTGTTAAGTACTCTAGATGAAATGAAGATAGTGTGATTTTAAGCATGAATCTGTTAATCCTTGAGAACACAGTAACAGTTTCTAGTAGAAACACATTTAATATTCCACGTGTTATGAACTTTGAAAAATTTCTCCTTAGCTGCAGATTCTAGAGGAAAAAAATAAGAATTTGCAAGAGGCTTTGATAGATACAGAAAAAAAGCTTGAAGAGACCAAAAAGCAATATCAAGAGAAAGAGGCACAGTTAATATGCCAGAAGAAGAAAGAGAAGGAGTTGGTAACTACAGTTCAGAGGTAAGAAAACCTTCAGTAATTCAGTTATTTTTAAGTTATTTATGTTTTTATAAGGCATTTTACTTAAAATATGTTAATTTATAATTATTACTCTATTCTTCTCAAAGATGTACTGTTAAGAACCAAAAGTACTATGTCACTGAAACAGATTGTCTCAGTTGTGATTTAACATTGACATCTTGCCAGAGGTTTTAGATGATAATAGTAAAAAAAAAAAAATGCGAACACCAATTGAAAACTAAAAGCATTAACACAAACTCTTTGTCTGATAACTTTGTCAAAAAGTAAGTAAAAATTCTAAATAACAAAAAGAGAGGCCACCAAATACTCAGATGGCACTCCTTAATGAGGTGTGTCTAAGTGAAGTTACTGGCGCCCATGTGACCCCACCGCAGAGAAACACAGGGCTGTTTTGCCGTGTACCCTCCAAGTTTCCGCACGTATCTTGCCTCATAGACTCTTTTCTTTTAAATTAGTTTAGAAAAAACAGTTAGAATTACAGTGAATGTCATTTGTTAGTATATTTAGCTAATGTATTTAAGCTGGGAAATTAATATTGGATTCTTGAAAAACCTAGAGAACTATGTTATATATGCATCTACATGTACTCAGTTTTATAAAACTTAAACTTTAATAGATTATCAACCATAAATAGATAAAACTAGAATAAGACAACAAAGCAGCAAAAAAAGCTAAATTTAAGAAATACACTCTTAATGCTTATATATATCAATTATATGTGTCAGTGTATTCTCAGCTTTTTAATCAAAATCTATCTGATAATTCCATGTTAATATTGCTGTAGTACCACTTTGAGTCTTAAATATGCCTAGTCTACTTTTTTTCTTGGATTTCAGCGTGGAAAAACTCTGATTTCTGGGACAATTCATTCTTCAGTGTTTCTGATCTCAGCTCCAAAAACTTCATATACTTTTGACTTTGCCTTTATTTTTCTCCTGTTTTCTTGCTCTTTAATTTCCCTTTTTATGTCTCCATATCTTATATCCTATTCTCTAGTCTCAAAACAGCTTCCTGACCTCCATATTCAACCATATAGCTTTTTCTGTCATCTTAGTGGTAAAATGAAAAGAGGTAATGTATCTGTTCTGTTTTATAGGGCATTATGATCATAAACTCAAGCTGTGTTGTTTTATAAATAGAATTAGGAACACCTGAAAATAATTCGAACGTTTGTTTTGGTCCCCTGTGTGCTTTTATATATTTAATATGATTTTATACTTTCACTTTTATTTAGATTTTCTCTTTTATTAGGTTTTTGGAGAACATTGAGCTTAGTATTCTTTTTTTCTTCTTGTTTTAAGTAATTTTTTTTGGCTTATAATGGTTTATAACATTGTGTAATTTGGGGTGTGCATTATTGTTTATCAGTTTCTGAATACACTTCATCGTGCTCACTCCCGGTAGTCTAATCTTTATCTATCACCATACGTATGTGCACCTTTGTCCCTTTCGCCCAACCTCCAATCCCCTTTCCCTCTGCTAACCACTAATCTGTTCTCTTTATCCATGTATTTGTTACCTTCCGTATATGAGTGAAATCATGCAATATTTGTCTTTCTCTGTCTGGCTTATTTCACTTAACATCATACCCTCAAGGTCCATCCATGTTGTTGCAAGTGTGATAACTTTGTCTTTTTTATGGCTGAGTAGTATTACATTGTATATATATACCACATCTTTTTTATCCATTCATCTGTAGAAGGGCACTTGGGTTGCTTCCACATCTTGGCTATTGTGATTAATGCTGCAGTGAACATAGAGGTGCATAAATCTCTTTGGATCATTGCATAAATTATAGAAAAGTTCTTTTGATTAATACCTGGTAGTGGGATAACTGGATCATATGGTAGTTCTATTTTTAATTTTTTGAGAAATCTCCCTGTTTTCCATAGTGGCTGCACAAATTTGCGTTCCCACCAGCAGCGTATGAGCATTCTCTTTTCTCCACATCCCCTCCAACATTTGTTGTTGTTTGTCTTGGTGATTATAACCATTCTGAGTGGTGTAAGGTGATATCTCATTGTAGTTTCGATTTGCATTTCCCTAATAATTAGTGATGTTGAGCATCGTTTATGTGTCTGTTGGCCATCTGTATATCTTCCTTGGAAAAATGTCTGTTCATGTCCTCTGCCCATTTTTTGATTGGGTGGTTGGTTTTTTGTTGTTGTTGAGTTGTATGAGTTCTCTATATATTTTGGAAATCAATCCCTTGTCTGATAAGTGATTTGCGAATATTTTCTCCAGTTGGTGAATTGTCTGTTTTGTTCATGGTTTTCTTTGCTTTGAAACTTTTTAGTCTGATGTAGTCCCATTTGTTAAGTTTTTCTTTTGTTTCCCTTGCCCGAGTAGATATGGTATTCAAAAAGATATTGCTAAAACCAGTGTCAAAGACTGTACTGCCTATATTTTCTTCTAGGAGTTTTGTGGTTTCAAGTCTTATATTCAATTGTTTAATCCATTTTGAGTTAATTTTTGTGTATGGTGCAAGATAATGGTCTACTTTCATTCTTTTGCATGTGGCTGTCCAGTTTTCCCAACACTATTTATTGAAGAGACTTTCTTTTCTCCGTTGTACGTTCTTGGCTCCTTGGTCAAAGATTAACTGTCCATAGATGCGTGGTTTTATTTCTGAGCTTTCAGTTCTGATCCATTAATCTGTTTGTCTCTTTTGGGGCCAGTACCACATTGTTTTGATTACTATAGCTTTGTAGTATGTTTTGAAGTCAGGAATTGTGATGCCTCCAGCTTTGTTCTTTTTTCTGAGTGTTGCTTTGGCTATTCAGGGTCTTTTGTTGTTCCATATAAATTTTTGGGTTCTTTGCTCTATTTCCGTGAAGAATGTCATGGGAATTCTGATTAGGATTGCATTGAATCTATGGATTGCTTTGAGTTGTATGGACATTTTAACTATGTTTATTCTTCCGATCCATGAACATGGAATATCTTTCCATTTCTTTATGTCGTCTTCAATTTCTTTCAATGATATCATATAGTTTTCAGTGTACAGGTCTCTCACCTCATTGGTTAAATTTATTCCTCAATATTTTATTCTTTTTGTTGCGGTTATAAATGGATTGTCTTCTTGAAAAGAGTAGTTTTCCATTAGAAATGAAGATGTAAATAAAATATGTAGGTGGATCCCTATTAATGTCATCCTTGGCACCTTTGCTATTTCAGAGATTTATTACTTTTCTAAGTGAGCATGCTTCGAATGAAGCATCTCAATTCTCATAAATTGAGGATGTATACATGAAATAAGACCTTATTTGGTGTTTTTCCATGACGGTATATTTTTCCTTCCTCATAGTTGGCTCATTTTCTTTGTTTTTTTTTTAATATGAAAGACTTTAATAATTTTAATGTAATTTATTTCTCTTGGAATGTTATTGAATACACAAGGAGTAGTGTCTTTGACACTGATTTGGGAAGGAACTTATTCTGAGATAGAAATAATGTATTTTCCCCTTTTAGACTGAAAAAATAAATACTTTCATGACAAGTAACCATATATTTCGAAGCAGTGGACTACATTCATAATACATAAAAACTTCTCTGGTGCCATTATTTATTAACAATCTGAAGCCCTCATTGTACTTTAGGACTGTCAATTCTTTGTCCATAATCTACATATGGCATTTCTTCTTTTTTTTGGAAGAGAGAGAAAGCACAGGATACTCCTAATACTTGGAAGAAGAAAAATAATTATTTATATAATGTTATAAACCGATGTTACTGTAATAAAAAAAATATTTTCACTAATAAAGAAAAATAATTTTAAAATAATGAAAATGTCAAAACTCAGATTATAAGAAGTCTATTTCTTTTAGTACTCTGCAACTCTTGAGTATAATTACAAGCTGAAGTTGAATTCTTCCTAGTGTCTTGCCGTTAGGTTTTGGTTTTGGTCATGATTGTTAATAGTATAAGTTTCTTTAACCCAAACATGACTCTTCTTCCTTTCTCAAGGCTAAGACCGTCTTTCTCCTTTATCCTCTTATTCTTAATGTATCGGAGTGGCTTTCTTTCCTGATTTCCTCTTCTAAAATACTGCTCTCTGCCGGGGCTAGCCTAAGAAACTGTTAGGTTAAGTAATAAATATGTTAGATTGCTGCTCTTATTAATGAAGGAGCAATGTAATTCTGCTGGTTTAGGCAACAACGGTTTTTACAAACTTTTGCTGAGCTCAGAATGAAGGACAAAGACCTCCATCTGTGTTCTTAGGTTCCCTACCGCAATCATTCTAATCAGGGAACTGTGCTTTTGGGGTGAGGGAAAGAACAGGGCTTGGCTTGCCGAGCTCAGATGAGGGTCATGAGAGACTTCACTAGGGCCTAAGGATGTCACATACTAAGCAACTCTTGACTCTAGTCTCATACTTGCCATTTCTGAAAAGACAATCAGCCTCCATTTTATTTCTTACTCGTATGAAATGTAAGTACTCAGACTTATTCATATACTGTCTGTAGGTCTTGATTATTGCTTGATTAAAAAATACTATAGACCCTAAAAAGGAACTTCATTTATATTGAAGTCGTCTACCAAAATTAGCACACAGAACTTATTTTCTTCATATAATTGTCTTCCTAAAACAAACAGTTTGCAGCAAAAAGTAGAAAGATGCCTTGAAGATGGAATCCGCCTTCCCATGTTAGATGCAAAACAGCTTCAGAATGAGAATGATAACTTGCGAGAGCAAAATGAGAATGCTAGTAAGGTCAGTCCATATCTTTGTTTATAAACATGAAGTCTATACTATGTGGATATGTGTATATAGATATATAATTTATAGTTCTTTTATTCAATTTATATTTTTGCTGGTATTTAATAGCTTATGGAATTTTTAGTTTGAATGTTTTTATTTGGAAGTAGCCATTTAAGTAAATTTAAATAATTTAAATTTAAATAAAAGCCAAACTCAGGAAATTATATTACTTGTTAGCAAAAACAAAAGGATATTTTTTTCCTTCCTAACTTATTCAAAGGCTGTCTCACAGTTATTTTTATAAATTGCATAAATTATAGAAAAGTTTTATCGAGAACTGGTGAAGTACTTTTGCAGTTTTATATATGTGTGATCCAAATCATAGGCTATTTAAAGGATACTTGGTATGGATACATTTGTGAAAAATAAAATCACACCCTGATTTTTTTAATAATAAATTAATAATTTCCTGTGCTTTGCTTTTTATTCTTGAAATATTGGTACTTTTAAAAAAACAATTTGATTCAAACCGGTCTATTTCCTGTGTTTTAGATCATAGACAGCCAACAAGATGAGATTGACAGAATGATTTTAGAAATTCAGGTAAGGAATGTTTTGTGCTGATTTTAATTTAGCTGTATGCTGATTTATATGCTTAATGGTTACATAACCTAAAAAATAGTAAAGCGTATATATATTTTTTTGTATGAAAAGATTAATAGCACTTGAAATGAAGTTGCAAATTTTTTAATATTAATCTTTCAGTTTTTTAGAACGAAAATGCTATTTGGTAAATCAACTCTTAAAAAAGTTGTGAAAGTTGTTCTCTATTCGTCACCGTTCCTCTTTTTAATGGGCTGTAGTCTATCTCTACTACTGAGATCACATTTGGTTAAGGCCATCAGTGATCTACTAATTAAAGACAATGCACTGTTCCTAGTCCATTGTGACTGGGCATGGAGCCCTCTCCCTCCTAATAATTCCAAATATCTGGGCCCAGACAAAATACTCATTAATTCTGTTGTCTTATCCTTTGAAGCAGTAACTGTCTTTTTGGGGGCAGGAGGTGGGTTCTTAGCCGTTCTGGCCATCTAGGTCCATAGGTTTAGTATATAATTTGCTCACAGAGACAGACAGCAAGTGTTGATAACTGGCCAACTTGGCTATACATATCAAGATATTATTTTAATAGAAAATTATAGATGAAAACAAATATACCTCAGATAATGAGAAAATTTTTTGCTTAACATTACTTGTTTAAATAAACTTGTTATTTTTTTGTCCCTCACAGTTGAAGAAGCTAAGTGTTTTGTTTATTTGTTGTTTGGTGGTTTGTGTATACTCTGTAAAAACCTGAAAATATTGCCTGTTCTGAAAAAATGAATGTGAATTATTTCTCTAGCATTGGAAACCACAGAGAGAATCCTAAAGAGAAGACTTTGGGTTGAAAAAGTATTCTCATTCCTTTGTACTACAGTTGATGGGCATGTTATCAAGTTGATACACATAATATAGCAGTTCCCTTCAATCACTAGTTCTTTAAAGCTGCCTAGTTTCTCCCAACTGCTTGCATAAAGAATGGCCAACCTTACTCCTGTGTAGAGTATGATGGCCTTCCCATATGCTATAGCTCTGTTTTTTTAATTTCTTCAAGTTCTTTTGCATAGACAAAATAACACAAAATATAATTAATGATGGCAGAGAGCTTCCCAACCTTTTTAAAACATGAGTTATGCGTTTAAGCTATCAGTATAATAGTTATTGTAAGATTTCACTGCCATTATAGTTTGAGTGTTTTGTTCCTCCATAGTTCCGGGAAGTAGTTCCATTTTAGAGTGTTTAGTAGACAAAGAAAACTCAGTATTATTAGAATTTCATGTTTCACTGCTTCTTCTATGTCCCTGCAAACTGTTGAGAAGACCAAATTTGTTAAAAGTTCATTAGGCTGGTTTGAAATATTGCATTGCCTTGGGTACAAGCAGGTTATTCTTACAGTTTAAATTTTATGACAAAAGAGAAAAATAAAATCTTTTGCTGTGTTCATTTTATGTCCAATTTACAGGAGATAAAGATAAGGCAGCATTACAGAGAGAAAATGCTATATTTAAAGTACCGCTGTAGCTTACCACCTTGCAGTAGAAGTCGTGTACTAACTGGTTTAGGTCAGTGGCAGGTTTATTGCTTCACAACGATGGAAGTTGAGGAGAAATCAGTCTTCTACTCATTATATTGTATTTGTTGAATATAGAAAAAGTAGTAATTCATATAAAACTGTATGCTGATTTTCATATTGAGTTCAGTGCTATAGAAATACAGATTTATCTACTGTTTTGTTCAGTTGTCAAGATGATATTGTTAACTGGCGTGAATACCTTGTGTATTCATTAATCATTTAGAAATATTGCCTTTCTTTATATCCATGAAACCAGTATAGCTGAACTGGCTGCTTCTCCTACAGGTTTTTCTTCTGTCGATATACAATATAGAAAGATGTTTCGCAGTACAGTGTTCCCCATCATTTCTATAAACATGGCTGCAGTCAGAATGTGCATGAGTTCTTCATTGGGCATTACCCTCCTTCCTACCTATTCCTCAAAAGCGCATTTCACTTACGTAAGCGTGTTTCCAGTGAGCTGTTATCACTGTAATCTTTTGGTGGAAGAGATACAGATTAAAAAGTTTGTTATGTTTACTTGTTTTCTCTAACATTAAAATGTTTCCTCAGGGAAAGATCTTATGGATTTAAGTGGTCTTTCTGAATTGACAGCTGTCTATGAATTGTCATAGTCTCGCAAAAGACAGAATGATGCTTTAAAGGTCATTAAGACTGTTCACTCTTAAAGGCATGTTTGGAACCACCAATCTCAAAACTGTGACAGTCTGTCCTATTTAGAACACTTCAAGAATAAACGTTCCCACAGCGTCAGAAGGTCTTATTCCAGTTTTGAGCAAATCTCTCTTTAAGCCTTCATCCAGCAGGTTTTCTCAGTGGAAATGGTGGGAAAATGGGTCATAGCCAGTAAAATGTTTCATAGGTAGAATATAACTTTTCTTTAACCTTAATAAATATTGATTGATATAATGTTCCCCATTATTATTGTGATGTTTATCTCCTGTTTTTGTGTTATCCTAGTTTTGTGATGTGTCCTCACGTGAAGTTCTTTCTTCCTAAAGTTTTTAAATTTTTACGGAGTTTTACCTATGTGAAGTTGCTTTATAATGCATGAAAAACTAAAAATATTCTTATCAGGAATTAATACTAATTTTTGAAAAACCTACAGCCAAAAAAGTCTCCTATCAAATGAAAAGTAGCTTTTTAAAAAGTACGCTTTCTGTGCAGAGTTTGTACTTAGAATGAGAACAGTCTTTAAGGTACCTATAGGCCTGTTGTATGCACATTATAGTTGTTGCTTATTTAAAATGTTAGAAAAAATATGTAAAAGGTGGATTTAACTTTTGAAAAATCAGTTCTTTGAGATTTGAGGTGGGGGCGTTGCAGGAAAGGAGTCACTTACTTGAATCATGAAAGAATGTTCTTGAGCCTATATGTGCTATTGAGTGGTCACCAAACCTATATGAATATTCAGATTATTTGGAATGGGCTTTTTAAAATACAGGTTTCTGGGGCCCATTGTGAACCTAATGAATCAGTATCTCTGAGGTGAAGCTTGAAATATGTATTATTAACAAGTTCCCCAGGCAATTATTACTGAGAGCCTGGCAATGGTCCTAGTCCTAGAGTCATGAGGAAATGTAACAATCCTCAGCATGCTCATTGGACCAGAAATGGAATCCACTGGGAAGACTGAGGTTTAAGTGAAAAAAAGAAAAATGTGTAGTTCCAAGATACCTGGGTGTTCTTCCACATTTGAACTGTTTTGGTAGCTCTTGCATATAAGCCTGAGAGCAGATCAGGAGCTGGAAGAAAAGGAACCCAGGCAGGTTGTTTTTTCTTTATGTCATGCTGATTTTTTAATAACAGCTTTATTGAGATATAACTCACATGGCCTACAATTTACCCATTTTAAGTGTACAATTCGGTAATTTTTAGTATGCTCACAGGTATATGAAACCAAGATCACAGTCAATTTTAGAACATTTTTATTGCCTCAAAAAGAAACCCCTTGCCCTTGAGCTATCACTCCCTTAAACCCCATCCCCTCCCCTGCCAGGAAGCAATAACTAATCTACTTCCTGTCTTTATAGATTTGCCTTTTCTAGACATTTCATATGAACGTAACATGTGGTCTTTTGTTTTTCTTTTCATGCCCACACCAATGTTAAGCTCCATTAATTGCCAGCTGATCACTCCGTTTTCAGCAATGCTGTGTGGCATAAATTGCTTCACAGGCTGACCCATTCTGGCTCCTTCAAAGGAGATTTGTTCTCTTCCCAAGAGTGCTCTTCCCCGTTGTCACCTTCACTGTTTCTCTCTGGGAATGTAGCTACCTGTTCTTTAGCCTATGCCTTCAATGAATGTAACGGTATCCTCCCAGCTGCCTCTCACCACAACCTCCACTCTTTTTGAAGTGCCCTTAGGCTTGAACTTTTGCAACACTGTTGCAAATGAATTCAGTTCCTTTAGGGAGACATTTGGAGCGCTCTGTTCTGTGGCTGGCTTCTCCCCAGGCAGAATCTCTGAGCCAGGTCAGTGCGGACCAGAGCAATGTCAAGCTTCTCTCTAAGTGAGTGTCTAGGATGTGAGCAGAAGCTCTAGATCTTGGCTTGCCTCTCGCAGTGTGGAACCCCTGCCCCAGAAGCCAGGGCACGGGCAGTCAGGGCCCCAGTATTTCAGTGGTGCTGCACCCAAGGTAAAGCTTCATCTTAGGAGGGAGCGTGAGCAGAAGAAGGGAGCCCCCACCTTTTGGGTGTATTTACCTGGAACTTAGCTTCAGCTACAGGTAGCTGAGGGCAGAGTGAGAAATGCTGATGTCCTGCCCTTCCTAGGAAGATAGCTCTCCGAGTGGGAGCTGAGGGGAGAGGGGTCCTGTGTTACGGGCTGTGCCAGTCTGGAGTAGAATTCCCATCTCGCTGAGCTGTGAGTGTGTAGGGATGGAGTGGATTTTCTTTCAAATACCACAGATTTTTGCTGTTCTTACTAAGTTTTAGTAGATTTTCTTGAATTTATGTTTCTTCATTTGCTATATGCCCTCAGGACCATTTCCAGAAACTGTAAATGTGTTCTTTTATAATTTGCACTGGGGCGCGAGCCTGAGGAGCTCCTCATGCTGTCATGCTGGGAGTGGAACTCTCAAGCAGATTGTTTTTAAAGTTATATCAGGGAGCAGGATGATAGTTAGCTTAAGGAATTTGAGTTGTACACTGTCTTTGATTCTTAGAAACCTAAAAAATGGCAATTTTTATGGTTTTTGCAATTCCTTATTTATTTCTCTTAGTTTTTATAAATATTTTGAAAATTCTCCCTTTTATCAGTATGGAGGAGTGAGGAACAGGGATTTAATATTTGTTCACACTTAGGCCAAAGTGAGAAATGGGGCCTCTATTGCCACATGCAGAGGTATCAGTGATGTGATGATGCTGATGCTAATGTTACATGTTAGGGGAAGTGTGCTTTCTGGTCTATATTTATCTCTAAACCTTAATAGTAATCTTAAAAGGTAAGAAAGAGTGTCTTCCTTTTGTACATGAAGTTGCTGAGATTTAAAAAGGTGTGCCCAGGGTCTCTGCTGAGATTCTAGTTCATGTCTGACTGACCTCAGAGTTTGTGCTCTTGCCATTACTCCTAGCTGCCTCAAAGTGAAAATCCCAAAAGAAAGACCAAATGCACAAGAAAAGTGTTGGTCTCATCTCTGTCTTGTATAAGCCTTAGGAGAGGGATTTGTCTTAAGGGTCTTTTCCTGGAATGAAAGATACTTAAACTGGAGCACAGTGGAAAACTAGCTTTCTGTGGGAAGCACCTGTGTTCAGTTGCCTAGAAGTAGAATTTGGAAATTTTGCTTTTAAGGTGAAATTTTTTAGTAGATTACACTCTACAATATGGTGGTGTTGTTAGCTCCTTGAGATCAAAGAAAATGCCCGGTTTTGTTTTCTGCTACATTTATTCCGAGAGCTTTATAATGGATGCTCTAGAGTCTGAACAATCCTTATCTAATTCAGGTCTTAGCACAGTGCCATGTGCATAAAAGACAGTCCCAAACTATTTTTGAATGAGTGAACATAACCTTTTTCTTAAATAAAAACTAAATGAGGTATTGAGTGGTTAGTTTTTCATTTATTTGTTAGTTTAGCTCATTCAGTAACTGTTAACTGAGTTTCTGCCACAGGCCAGGCACTTTTCTAGGGGATAGCTGGTGAACAAAACAAAAAACCTTTGCCCACAAGAAAATTCATCCACGTTGCTGAATTTGGAATGGGCCAATTTTTTTTTCAGCTTTATTGAGGTATAACTGACAAAATTGTAAGATATTTAATAAAGTTTATATCATGGTGATTTGATAAAAGAAATGGGCTCTTTTTGATATTTAGTGTAAGAAGAAAGGAATTAGTGTTTGTTGCATAAATATTTTGCACCAGGTAGAGGTCATTTAGGCTTTTGGATTGTAAGCAACAGAACCAATGCAATTTAGCCTAAGCAAAAAAGCCGTAGCATCTACTGTATTTTAAGAATGCAGAGATATCTATGGAAGCCATAGAAGGGAATGAAGCTCGGCTTCAGGAAGGAAAAGGCATTGTTCCTTCTCTCATTGCAGTGGGTTTCATTATTTTCTCTCTCTCCAGACTGACTTCCTTTCCTTTCTCAGCCAATATGGCAGAATATGGCTGCCCCACAGCTCCTAAATTCTCTAGTGCATTTCCAGCCACCTGCAGAGACTAACGCATAGACTCTAGGTCTTAGTTCCTCAGGTTTGGTCAAGTGTTCAGTCAGCCTGTACCAGTGAGCTATGACCTGAGAGTACAGATGTCCAGTACAAGTATGACTACTTATGATTCATGGAATTTGTGAATAGGCAGACACCCAAAAATGTGGTCTACATACACACTGTGTAATTTTCCTAATACCTTACAAGGTAGGAAATTCTTTCTAATGAATTTGGAGCCTAGAAAGATTAAATAACTTACCCATGATTGCACAGCACGTAAGCTGTGGACCCAGAACTTAATTATCTCTGACTCTAAAATCTTCTGCTGTTACCATTAACTCTCTACTTTCTTTTTTTAAAACTTATTTATTTTTATTTAGATATAATTGACATATAACACTAGTTTCAGGTGTACAACATAATGATTTGATATTTTTATATATTGTAAAATGATCACCATAATAAGTATAGTTTACATCCAACACCACATGGCTTATAAATTCTTTTTTAATTGTGATGAGAACTTTTAAGATCTACTGTCTTAGTAACTTGCAAATATACAATGCAGTATTATTAACTGTAGTCACCATGCTGTACATTACATCTCCAGGACTTAACTTGATAACTGGAAGTTTATACCTCTTCACCTCCTTCACCCATTTTGTTCCCCAACCCCCACCCGCTTGCCTCTGGCAACCACCAATCTGTTCTGTGTTATCTATGAGTTCAGTTTTCTGTTTGTTTAGATTTCACATATAGGTGAGATCATATGGTATTGTCTTTCTCTGTCTGACTTATCTCACTTAGCAGAATACCCTCAAGCTCTATCCATGTTGTCGCAAATGGCTAGAGCTCTTTCTTTTTTTGTGGCTGAGTAATACTCTACTGTATAAATCACATTTTCTTTATCCTTTCATCCATCTCTGGACACTTACGTTGTTTCCATGTCTTGGCTATTGTGAATAATGCTACAATGAACGTGGGGGTGCAGATATCTTTTTGAGTTAGTGTTTTGGTTTTCTTTGGATAAATAACCAGAAATGGAATTGCTGGATCATATGGTGGTGCTATTTTTAATTTTCTGAGGAACCTCCATACTGTTTTCCATAGTGGCTGCACCAATTTACAATTCCACCAACAGTGCACAAGGGTTCCCTTTTCTCCACATCCTTACCAACACTTATTATCTCTTGTCTTTTTTATCATAGCCATTCTAATGGGTGTGAGGTGATATCTCATTGTGATTTTGATTTGCATTTTCATGATGATCAGTGATGTTCCCATCTGTATATTTTCTTTGAAAAATATGTATTCAGAACCTCTGCCCATTTTTTAACAGGATGGATTTTTTTGTTTGTTTTTGCTAAGAATTGTATGAGTTCTCTATTTTGGATACTAACCATTTATCAGATATATGATTTGCAAATATTTTTTCCCATTTGGTGGGTTGCCTTTTCATTTTGTTGATAGTTTTCTTTGCTGTGCAGAAGCTTTTTAGTTTGATGTAGTTGCCCTACTTTTTATATTTTTAATGCCATAATTTTTCTTTTTTTATCTTGTGTATCTACTAACAAAGTGTTGTAGTCATTTATAAGTGATTAACCCACCACCTTTATAACATTATTCTGAGTTTTGCTATATTTTTACCTTTACCAGTGAGATTTATAATACTTTCATGTTTTCCTGTTACTAATTAGTGCCCTTTCTATTCAACTTAAAGAAGTGCCTTTAACATTTCTTGTAAGGCTACCTATCTAGTGGTGATGAACTCCATCAGCTTTTGCTTGTCTGGGAAACTATTTGTTCTTCAATTCTGAAGGACAGCTTTGCCAGGTAGAGCAAACCTGGTTGGCAGTTCTTTTGTTTCATCACTTTGAATATATCATGCCACACTCTTCTGGTCTGCAAAGTTTCTACTCCAGAATCTGCTGATAATCTTATGGGAGTTCTCTTGTATGTAATAAGTTGTTTTTGTCTTGCTGCTTTTAAGATTTTCTCCTTGTCTTTAACTTTTGACAATTTAATTATAATGTGTCTTGGTATGGGTCTCTTTGGGTTCGTCTTATTTGTAATTCTCTTGGTTTCCTGGATCTGGATGTCTGTTTCCATCCCCAAGTTTGGGAATTTTTCAGCCATTATTGCTTCAAGTTAAGTTTTATGTCATTTTCTCTCTCTTATCCTTCTGGGACCCCTATAATGAGAATATTGTTCCATGTGATGTTGTCCCTTAAGGTATGTTCACTCTTTTTCATTCTGTTTTCTCTTTGCTGCTCTGATTGGATTAATTCCACTGCGCTGTCTTCAAGTTCGCCGATCCTTTCTTCCACTTCATCTGCTCTGATATTGAACCCCTCAAATATATATTTTCAGTTCAGTTATTGTATTCTTCAGCTCTGTGACTTCTGATTGGCACTTTCTTATATTTTCTCTCTCTTTGTTAAAATTCTCACATTGTTCATGCATTGTTCTCCTGATCCAGGAGAACATCTTTCTGACTGTTATTTTCAACTCTTTATTAGGTAAATCACTTATCTCTGTTTCATTAAGTTCTTTTGCTGAGATTTTATCTTGTTCTTTCACTTGGAACATATTCTTTTATTTCTTCGTTTTCCTTGACTCTCTGTGTTAATTTCTATGCATTAGATAAAACAGCCACCTCTCCCAGTCTTGAAGGAATGACCTTGTGTAGGAGATAAACTTTCTTTTAGCTAGTTGTTTTTTTTTTTGAGGAGGAGGAGGATTAGCCCTGAACTAACTACTGCCAGTCCTCCTCTTTCTTTTGCTGAGGAAGCCTGGCCCTGAGCTAACATCCATGCCCATCTTCCTCCACTTTGTATGTGGGACACCCACCGCAGCATGGCATGCCAAGCAGTGCCATGTCCACACCCGGGATCCAAACCAGCGAACCCCAGGCCACTGAGAAGCGGAACGTGTGCACTTAACCACTGCACCACCGGGTTGGCCCCTTAACTAGTTTTTTAAAAGGTATTGAGAGAAAATGTCAAATTTCATTCAGAGAGTGCATTTCCCTTATTAATGCTTCCTAGATGCCATTATTATCTTAGCTTGTTAAGTATCCTAGGAATTGTACAGCATTTGGTCCTTTTAGGGTAAGCATTTCTGTGAACTCTTTCCCTTATTAAAAGGCTACTTGATAAGTGCCCTTGAACCAAACCAACATAACACATTAAGCTTGCTCTATTTCCCAAGTGCAATTTTCCTTCTTATGACAAAGAGCACTAACTGCCAAACATTTCCAGTTTATTCTGATGGAGAAGATTGTTTCTTCACCGATTTAGTCTTACGTAGGAATATATTAGATTTACTAGCTAATTATTAGTCACATTCAACATGACTCTGAATTGGTAAAAATATAAAACACTATGATCTTCTAAAGAGTTATAGCATTATGAAAATGCTTCTCTTGAGTTCAGTTTTCATTGTTAAAAAGTGAAATTTAGAGTAGTTTATGGTGCCTTTCTTCTACAAGTCTTATAAAATAAATAGACACAATTCTTAAGAAAATTTAGAGTGAATTCTGGATTCCAGCAAAATAATCCTGTCATGCCAGTAAGCATCGATCTTCAGCTAGCTAAATAAATCCCCATATATCATTCAGTCATATAAGTTTTTAGTCAGTCAAATGCAGTTACAAAGAAATTTCAGTATCCAAAAATACACATACTCCGCCCATGTGACATTGTGCTGTGGGAGTCATTTTTGTGGAATATAAAACGAGTTTTCCCTGGAAGGAAATGTGCTTGTTATAGAGCATAATTCACTTGTATCCAACTTTTAAGTTCTTAAATGTAATATTTTTTTCAGAGTTTAGCAGACAAATGAAAGTAAAAAGCATCAAGGTTGAATATCTGAGACTGAGAAAACTGCTTTATATTTGCAAGAGTCTCATGTCACCCCCCCTTAGCTGTCACCCATGGTGACAGCTCCCCTGTCTTACTCCGTCCAGAGACAATGTGAGGAAACTCTTCATAGTGAAGCGTGCTGTTTAGATGGTCAGTGTTCTGAAGTGTTTTCAGAGTTGAGACTAAATACAGTCCTGAGGAAAAAATGAAATCTTTTCTCTGGGCATGTGTTTATTGATCTTGTGGTTTAACAGAAGGAAAATGTTGACAGAAACACCTGGAAATCACTGATAACCACAAGGTTTATGACAAATTTTTCTTTGGTCTATAGCTAAAAATTAGGCTTAAAGGCCAAAGTGACCCGAGTACTCTGAAAATATCCTATACTGCTTTGGTGTACTCAGGATTTTCTTAGAATAGTATCATGCCTGGCCAATTTGTGATTTCATAATGGGAGTTAACAAAGAGATTGGGTTATCGAGTCCCATAATAGACCTTTGGCCTGAACTCAACATTGTATTCACAGCTTGGAATACTGTGCCCTGAGAGAAGGTTGTTTAGCTGTGTTTCAAATCACAGAAATAGGGATAGTCTTATGATCTTGTGTCTTATTAATCATAAGAAAAATGTCAAAAAAAAAGTGTATAGGTTTGCTAATAGACTCCCAATTTATAAACAAAGGTCAATTAATAAAATCAGAACTGTTTGTAATATAGCATTAAGCAGCAATTTTAGATTTAACATATTTTATCCAGATTAAAAACTTTCTTGGTAAAGGTGGTATTATTATTATTATTATTTTCCTTTACTGTCATCCACTCTAGAATTAATTTGGATTGATTTAAAGTGAAGACTTCAGCCCCTTCCAAGGGACTGGGGAGGATGGAGGATCTAAAGTGTTTAGAGCCAGTGTTCCTGGTTACCTGCCTGGCTGCATTTTGCTTTAAGCATTAACATGGTTTGCTTTCCAATTTTCTTTGTTCTAGTCTATGCAAGGCAAACTGTCTAAAGAAAAATTGACCACTCAAAAGATGATGGAAGAACTGGAAAAGAAAGAAAGAAACCTACAGAGATTAACAAAAACATTGCTTGATGTGAGTAGAAGATATTAAAATTGCTTTGAAAGGATGATTCCATACCTATTTAAACTAAAGCAAATCTTATTTTGGGCATATTCATAGAACATTAATTGACGACTTGATTTTGCTGTGCTGGTTAATTAAATACATTAGATTAGGCTAACTAAACTTATAATCGAAAAGACAAACTTTTATTTTCTTATATCTTAGAATACAGTTTTGCAGACTTAACTACAGCAAACTCAAATGTCCTAGAGAGATTAGGTCCTGAAGGCTTTGAATAAGGCATAAATTGAATAGAAAGAAAATTATCCTTGTAAATCCTTAGGGAAGGTGCAATTTTGATACTTCATCATTGGAACAGATCACACTTTCTTCATTTAATTATGAGATGAAATACTTGGCTTGCATTTAAGGACATGTTATTAAAAAAATACTTATTTTCGTTTTTTAACTGTCATCATGACATTTTGCCCCTCAATACTTAAGAATGCATCTCCAAAAATTGGGGACATTTTCCTGTATAACCATACCACCATTGTCAATGTGCAATAAAAATAATATTCCTTGATACTCGATAATACCTACTCTCCAGTAAAATTTCCCCACTTCTTCCCCAAATGTTTTTTATAGTGACTGTTGAAATCAGTATTCGATCAAGGACCATGAGTTGCATTTCATTTTGTCATATAAATCTGAGGTCCCTTTGTTCTCCCATGTTAGAGACTTTTTGACGAAACTGGGCCTGTTGTCTTACAGACTTATAGATTGTCAGACCATTTAAATTTGTCTAATTGCTTCTTTGTGGTGTCATTTATCTTGTTCTCTACCCCATCTGTTTCTTGTAAACTAGAAGTTAGAGCTAAAGTTATCATTACGCTCAGATCAAACATTTTTTGGCACGAATGCTTGGTGTTATTGACATCATCAAATTATATATGTTTGGTTATCCCACTGTAAGTGACACAAATATTGATCTCACTGGGTTTAAGACGGTGACACACTGATTCTTTCATTGTTACGTTATAGCCTCTGCAAACAGCAAGTCATCTGAGCGGTGATATGTAGGCGACTGTGTGAATATGCAGTTTGCCAGCACCCTTTACCTTGATGGGTTTAGTATCCACTGATGATCACTGTCTGAATCATTAGAGGATTAAACAAATGGGGTTTTTTTCCTGATTACATAATTTCATTTACATTTATTAGCTGCTATTCATCTATAAAAAAGATCTTTTCCTCAGCAATGTGCAGGCCATTTTGTTATTCTGAAATACAGTCCCAACTGGAAAGCTAATTAAACTTACCTTTAATTAGCAATTTCAGGATGAGGGGGAGAAGGTGACAATTTTGGGGATGAGGTGAAGGTATCTCTTTCTGAGGGTAATAAATAATGAGTTCATATTGATACTTCCAATTCAAATTTAATAATTCAGAGTTGTTTTTTCTTCTTTGATTTTATACTTGTATTTCTTTTTCTCTTACACTGAAAATTTTGGTTTCAAAATTAACATAATAACATATATACTTTTTTTCCCAATAGACAAAAAATGCTTTCAAAGTAACAATCACTCTTGCTACTAACAATAAAACTACAGGATGAGGTTTAAAGTTTCTTCATAGTTCTTTTTGTTCTTGGGATAAATATCATTATTGAAAAATATGTACACAGCCAAGATGCTCATGATGTGAGGGCGTGAGACTCCTAGAAACTAAGACAGTTTGGGTTTATGTTTCCTCTCAGGTTTACCCTAGGGCATCACATGGCGTGGAGGAACCATTTCCACTACTTAAATTATTTCTCTCTCTTTTTTTTCCTACTGTGTCTATGCAGTTAAATTTGGTTAATGTGAAAATGATACGACTCCACTGTGTTGTGTATAGACTTGAGGCAAAATGTTAATGTGTTAACGTTAACTTTTGAGTACCACTCCTCTGTTCTGACCCCCTGATTTTTGTTTTCTTTATCCACTGCAGAACCAAAGACAAACAGAAGAGTCGTGCTGTTTATTGGATCAGGGCCAGGAAGCCGACCAGTCCAGGCAGCAGGCACTTCTTTCCAAATGGCCACTCTTTGATTTGAGTGTGATTGATCAGCTGTTCAAGGAAATGTCCTATTGTCTGTTTGACTTAAAGGCGTTGTGTAGTATTCTTAATCAGCGTGCTCAGGGCAAGGAGCCTAATCTTTCATTATTACTGGGAATCAGATGTAAGTGGCTGATGGCTTGTCCTTATTGTGTTGCTTAATAATTAGGAACCTGTCTCCATGAATCAGGGACTTCTGATTGCCTTTTCCCCGTTTGTTTTTAATCCCCTTTCCTACTTAGATTTATAAATCTCTGCTTGAGTCTGTGGGTCTCTGAATACCTGTTATTACTTCATTATTAGAACTTAATTATACTTGCAGAAGTGAGCAGGGTCATAGCTGATGGACTGCCTCCGGCTGTGCCTGCGTGGATGAGCTGTGCTGAATCTGTGAATATGTGACTAGAGTGTAGTTAGGTGTGATTTCCTGATTGCTCTTCTAGAAGTAATGGTTCTCTTGGCTTTCATGTGGTAATTGTATAAATTAATGACCCAGCCACCTGTCCACTGGTAAAATATTTGAGAAAAAATACTCACTTGCTTTCCTGTGCAGTGTTTGTTCTATGGCAATTGCTTAATGTAACTGCCAATGCTGTCACATGAGCCAGTTTTCATGGCCCATAGATCTGTTGCCCTTGTCATACGTGCCTGCTGGCTTTGTCCTTCTGAGTATCAACCCACCGATTCTGCCTCAGTTCTGCTTCTTCCACACACAGTTGTGAGAGCTGCCACAGGAATGTCCTAATTTCCCTTCCCTCAGCTACTTTTGTAGGAATACTCATCTCTGCACATGGATCTGAATTGTAATATTGACATGTTGGTCTCTTTTTACTACAGAAGAAATGGACTTTAGTCAGGAGATATGCAGTAAGACCACAAGGTTTATGCACCAACATGTTCTATTGGGTAATTGTCTAATAATATGGTTAATATGTGACTAGAGTGAGGACTAGTTTTGTTTCCAGTTTCATCAAAAAGATTCCACCATCTTGCATCATAATAGTTATTTTAGCAAACCAAATACTACTCTTGATCAAACTCTATCACTTGTTAAGTGAAACATGTAACTGTGCTCGGAGATGTCAGGAGAATTTCCCTTTCCACTTCATAGCTGTGTGTACACATATATGAGTGTGGACATGTAACAAATATTTCAAAGTTTAAGTATATTCACTCACTTAGGAAATATTTATTTCCTGGCCTTCGATAGTCCAGGCACTAAGGTGCTGATAATGCAGATAAATTGAACACAGCCTTTGCCTGCACATTAACCAAATTGTTTGAGCATTGCAATAAGTACTGTAATGGAGATGTGGAAAGAAGACAGCAGGAACACAAGGGAAACACCACCCAAATCTACCTAGGAAGGGCTGTGAGGCTCCATGGAGGAACTGGGCTTGGGCTTGAATCCTAGAGGAGGAGGAGAAGTGTGCCAGGTGAACATGGGTGGTTTAGTTAGCAGTGACCTCTTGGATCAAGAAGCAAAAGCTCACACACAAAAACTCATTTTCTCCGCCATTTTAGAGCTGGTCACCCATTCAGTTATTTTGTAACCTTCTGCATTTGCCCTATCCTATATAGTATTTGTTAACTTTTTCAGTAAGAGGAGAAGAGAGCTATTTGAATATGAATAAAAGGAAGATTCACGACCCTTTCCACATTCACCTCCCAACGTATGCTCCTTCCAGTCTTTAAAGTCTAACCCCAGAATGCTTACCTTATAGTTGGACATTGTGAAAACTTGACCACCCAGCTAATTTGTCAAAAACCAGTAGTTCTTTGAATCCTTATCTCATCACTTCATCAATTTTCTGTTGATACGGGTCACCCTACCCTTCTTAAAACTCTCTGCTACCATGGTTTCCATGCTGACACTCTCTAGGTTCTGCTTCTACCTTTGTGACTGCTCAGTCTCAATCTTCTGTGAAATTCTCTGCCAGTTAAATATTGATGTCTCTCAGAAGCCTTAGCAAAATTTTAAGAGGACCAGGTAGATAAAATCTATTTAATATTATATGATTCATGCTTTAAACCTGACCCTGACTGGTATTCAGTGTACAGCGTTGTATTTCCACTGATAATTAAGTTGAAAATCCTAAAATGCCTTTGTTCAAAAAAAGGTGAGACATTCTCTCCATATTTTATTTCCACAGCAATGAACTGTTCAGTTGAAGAGACTGAGAATGACCACAGCCCAGAAACACTCACTAAAAAACTGTCAGATGTATGCCAGTTACGGAGGGACATTGATGAATTAAGGACTACAATATCAGACCGCTATGCTCAGGACATGGGAGACAGCTGCGTTACCCAATGATGGAGTGTTGATCCCGCAGCAATAATGACCCGTTGCTAAATGCTGCTGTGTTATAGTTCTTCCTGTTTCTTTTTAGGAGCCACGATGGAAAGTTGCTAGTGACGTATGACTTGCACATGGGATTTTTTTTTCTGTACATTTGTTTTGTTAGGGGAGAAAGGGAATGGGATATTTCAAAGGGGCTTGTCTAATTAGGCCAAAAAATTGAATTACCATTTGAAACGTGATAGAGTGTATAAGAAAAAAAAAATTCAGTATTCTCAAACTACTGACTGTAGGACCAAGCTGTGAAGAATCCCCTTCAGATAAAGGGGTAGGATTTCTTTTTATCCTGTAGTTTGTGTGTGTGTGCGTGTGTTTATTCACAAAATTATAAGGATTTCTAGGATCAAAGCACAGCTTCTGAGAAAGGCACACGCTGTTTATTCTTGTATTTCTTTGCTTTCATGTAGAAGCTTGTGTTGTACTTGGGGTTTTCAAGGGCTGGCTGAAGAAGAGTTCCAACAGCAGGCAGGTGTGCTAATAGAGGTACAGCAGGCAAGACCATTTGTGTTTTGAAGAACCACTGTGCTGAGATGATGAGGTGTGGGATTGGGCTGATTTTAGGACTGTGGATAGGGCAGCTGTTTCTCCAGAGTGATTGTGAATTGCCTTAGAGGTGTGGAGTTTGGATGTGATGATGTCTTTTATATATTATAAAACAATTTAACACAATTTGAACTAATTTTAACGTGTCCCTTACTATTTACAACTTTTTGCTTATATATATCAATGTAAACAAAGCCATGTGTAATTCATGCAAACCTTCTAAGGTCTCCAGTCATTGTTGTAAAAGAAAAATTGACAAAGTGACTCTGGAACAATAGCTTATTTATCCAGATCTCAAACGTTTACGTGTTAACAGTTTTGTGTTTGTTTTAAAGTTGAAACTACTTTAAGAAAAGTATTCTTAAATCTGTATTCTTTATATCTGAATTATCACTAGCATAAAACAAAATCTAAGCCAGGTGATATTTTGATTCCTTTTATTAGGTGAAGTACACTACAAACAGGGTTTTTTATAGAATACAAGCTTGGCCAGGGTAGTTCTCCTGGAGTACAGAGTATCACTACGAAATGCAACTGATTCTTAAGTAGACGTACAATCGTTTCAACTTCAAATGAGTATTTCCTTGTTTTAGTTGGTATTTTGGAAGGACTTATATTTTTATTGCCTCAGGAGCATTCATTACATTCTTTTGAGTGTACTTAGTTATGGTAATCATTGTCCTTTACAGATTGGTTTGTTTTCTTGATGCAACCAAGTCTCATTTAGGTCAAGATTGAATAAGAGGTAGAAGGAATAGGGAGTGTGAATCAAGCAGGATATTATTGTTTTGGGCAAGAGAAGATCACATGTCTGTTTTCTTGCCAGGCTTATATACTGGTATAAAGGCTGCTCTTAGAAAAGATTTTTCTTAAAGATTTTCCACAGTGAAAACATGTGGGATAAGGCCTTCAAGGAAACTACCCAGGAAGACATTCACTTCAGAACTGGGCTTGTGTACAGCACTTGCTAAGTTATTCCGTAGTTCTCTTTCAGCAGTCGGTTAGAATACATCGTAAGGACATGAAACTTTGCTTCTGCTCAGTGCCTGAGTCCTCCCTGCTCCTCCTACTTCTGAGGATCTGGGCACTAAGAAATCAGTGCATTGTAGTGATTCCGCATCTCAAGGGCCCTCACCTCATCAGGAGGGACTTGATCACTGGTAGGAATTTGGCTTTCTAATGAGTTCATTTGTTTTTTAATGTCGATGGTTTGAAGACAATCAAGGAGCAGTAAATTTGTACCAAAAATCTGATGCAAAGAATTCTGCCTTGTAAAAATTAATTATCTGTAAAAATGGCCCTTTACAGTGAAGTAGATAATAGCATCTAAAAGAGATAAGCCATAAGGGCAACGCACATTTTTACATTCTCTTTGAATAGACTCTCCTCCCCAAATGCCAACCTCCCCAATTTTGGAAATAAAGGCACCCTAAAATGATGGTACTAATGGGCAAATAATCACTGATTTGGATCACTACGTTCTTACTTAAATGTCTCCTAGGTTGTTAGTATATGTTTTGGGGTTTTATGGTTATTATTGTTGCTTTAAAGAAACTTTTGGTCATTTGTTTTAATCAACTGTAAGTACAGTTTTGTTTTCTGAGTTAGTTGGGATAAAATTTGATTTTTTAATGTTAGTTTTCAAAAACTTACAGAATTTGACCTAATTCAAGTATCTTGAG
The DNA here is from genome assembly GCF_021613505.1 of Equus quagga. NCBI lineage: Eukaryota > Metazoa > Chordata > Mammalia > Perissodactyla > Equidae > Equus > Equus quagga. The sequence continues at coordinate 17,103,595 of NC_060277.1, forward strand.
GTAAAAATTTTTTAACTTAGGAAATTAACAAACTACTGCTCATGTATTTCAGTTGCTGCAATGTATACTCCCATAAAAAAGAGAATTAAGGTGTGATAGTTTAAGTATAACCGTGAATTACAAAATGTGATCTCTTGGAGTCTGGAGTTTGTGAAAGGACCTAGCCTTGGAGGGTTGTCCATTTCTAGGGGAAATGAAACTAGTAGTATTCTAATTTGTCAGTATTGAATTTTGATTTTTCAGAAAATGCCCCCTCCCAAGACAACCTCTTGTGTTAGGACATAATAATGTTGGTATCTCATTGAAAACAAAGATTTTACTGCTAGGCCAAATAAGATGGGCAAATATAGACACTGTAGTGTGTTGTCCTAGTTTGAACTAGTTTGTTCTTGAAAGTTATTACAGTGATATATGTCCAAGATGAAAATTAACTGAAATTTTAAAATAAATCTATTTGAAAATTTCCTTAGAGATGAAAACTCTTTGATTATGCTTTTGTGAATAAAATCCTTGTCTTCTTAGGAAGTACCTCATGCAGCATTAGCGTTGATTAGTGGTCTTCTGGGTTTTGAAGTTGAGCTTATTTGGCCTCAGTCACATTCAAGCAGGGATAAAGTAACAGTTGTCTCAATGAAAGACCCAAATCACCTGTGCAGATAAAATTAACTGAATCAGAGGCACAATAGTGGTCTTTTCATGTGATGTTAGAAAACAATGATGACTTTTATTAAACTGTTAGTAAATTTTCAGTGGCCTCTAATTTTCAAAAGCTTAAGTATTGACTGGGTAAGTCATGCCTGAATTTTGTTTTCCATTTTTTAAAATAAGTGTGGCCCCTTTTTCTGTTTGAAATAGGATTCAACATTTAATGTTAACAGTATTTTATTTTAGTGAAGTTTATTTTGGTCATGACAATTTATTAGACTTCTTTCAGTAGCTTGTTAGAGACAATCTCGAGGGCTGGAAAGTGTTGCTAATATAGATATTGTACATTTCTGACTTAGTGATGAGCTTATAAGTTAATTTTGTCATAGTTCAAGACTTACCAATAGGAATCTGTTAAAGGGTATTTTTAAAGGAACTTCTTTATTGTGAAAATGTTCTTTCAATGCCAGTAATAGTTCGTTGAATATCATAGCAGCTGAGAACTTGGACTGTATTTTTGTATAGCATAGTTCAGCTCAAGCGTATCTTTAGTTTGGATTATCAGCATTCTCTTATGTAGACTTCTATCATTGTAGATATGTAATTACAGTAATAAGCAATTCTCATAACCATGCTCACTCAGACTGTGTCATTTGAAACTGCCAGTAGCTATAGCTCTTAGAGACAAAGTTAATTCATTTCATTTCCATTTTTGACAGTTCTTTTCAGTGTTCACAAAACAAGAAAAGCTATTTCCTATTTGGTATAAAGAATATAATTTCCAGCTTCACCCGAGAATGCCATGGTGGTATATTGCTGTATGACAGTGTTATGCATTTAATCATGAGGGGGGAAAGATTTTGGATTTTTGGATTTTTTCTTATTTAAAAGAAGTATTGAGTATATTAAGAATGTAGTTTCAAATCAATAAGTCATTAACAACACTGTTTGAGCTGCACACAGAGAGAACCTTCTGTGCCTTTTTGCCTGCAGTAAGCGTTCATTTCTATTTTACAGGAGCTGTAAGAATGTTGATGATTATTATTGCACCTTGTTCTTCTGTATATAGACTTGATTAAGTATTGTTTTTTTTAAGCAAGGAGCAGTTCTTCATTACTGGGTAGAGACCCTAGTAAACATGAGAGGAGCTATCATATGTCCTTGGAGCCCAGCCTCTTGCCCAGAGAGTGAGCGGGGCACTCCTCTGGAATGTCGTCATTTGTGTGTATGTGTGTACATATGTGTATAAATAGTTATTTAAATACGTAAATATAAAATCCGGCATCACATTGGTGTGATGACAAGAAGTAGTCAGGTGCTAGGTGGTTACATTAAAAGCACAGCAGAGAGTATAATCAGTCACCACGACTGGTGGTTTTGTAAACTAGGTTCAGTTTTTGAACCACCCAGAATACCTCATGTGTAAATACAGCGGTCATGACTCAATTGAAATACCGTTATTGTGAAAAGAATGTGAAGCCACTGGTTGGCTTATGCCTTCTGATCTATCATTCTTGCCTCTTTTTTTGTAAAGGGGTTGGTTTTTTGGTTTTGTTTTTTAATAGGATTTACAGCTAGAATTTTGAATGCCAAAGTTCTATTTATTAAATAAAAAGTTTTCAGTGTTAATGGCTAAGTATTTTTCCACTGGACTATTGTTTGTTGATGTTGGAATTTGTATTTACAGAGAAATAAATTTTTTATAAAAAAGATTTATGTCTTCCAAGTGCCTCACGTTAATATAAGAATGTATTTTAAATTTCAGACTCTCGTGAATTCTCAGTGATGAGAATATGCTGACTTGATACTTAGGTAAAAGCTTTCTATAAATACACAAGAGAATCTTTGACTACAACATGGAGACTTCTGCTTTAAGTCTGACTTAGAATGTCTTTCGAGTTACTGAAAAGCTTTTTCTCCGGGTCTTCTCATGAAGGGCACTGAGATTTTCCTTTGGCAGGTGCTGTAAATGCAAAGCATGCCTGTATCCATTTCAGCTAATAGAGTTCTGTCCACCTTTAGAATTTCTAAAATCCCCATTTAAATCAAGAGTCTTCTTTCTACTTTTCCAACAGACAAAATCCGATTTCAGTTTTCCATAATGCTGAAAGATTGGGCTGGCAAGTCAAATCTTTTTCATTTTGCACCTTCTAATTGAAGATTGAAACCTTATTGAAACAAATACAATACAGCATTGTTAAAAGGTTGCTTATGCAGAGGCCTTGACATCTCAGCTTTGATGGTTTGCCAGCCTGGGCCCAGAGATGCCCTGGGGATGGCACCCTGGGTCCTGTTCCAACCCAAATAGGCTATAGCCTCAAGGTCTCCAGGAAGTTGGTTAAATATTTGGATTACCGGTATCTGTTTCCAGTCCAGCTAACTTGGCATTGCTCTTTCAAGAGTCTTTAATGAGGCACCTAATTCAGTTAACAGAAAGACCACTTTGAAAATCATGCATCACAGACAGCTTAGCTTTGCAAGCATATGTCTGAGAGATACAGCAGAATGGGTAAAATCCTAGAAATTTCTAAGGTGATTAGTGAAGAGATTTCTCCTTCAAAATGAAAGATATGGTTATTTTTGATCTGGTTAACAAACTTGATGGGAGAGTGAATAAAGAGCTTTCGATAGGGTCCATCCCAGGGATTTGGCCAAAGTTTGAGCTGATTTTTATGCCAACTTCCCCGACAAAGCAGAATCGTTCTGTGTAGAAATGCAGATTCAGTTAGACAGAGGTGTGAGACGTTAGTAACGGCACACAGTGGCAGCGTGTGGGTCCAGTTGAGCGAACACTTAATGAATAGCACTCTAGTATGTCAGTGAAGACATCCTCCTTGATTTAGAGGATATTCCAGTTTGAGGACTCAAATTATGATACAGTGTTTCTAAAATATTTGAATAAAACTGCCGTCCCTGACAAAACTTTGGTGTGATCACAAAAAGAAAAATCCTTCCATTTTAGCCAACTTGTTTTTACTTAAACACACTCTCACTTCGCAGTCTCTATTGACTCCCTCATAACAGAAATTTTAGGTTAAACAGATACCTACCCTGTAACCCAGAAATTTCACAGTAGATGTTTGAGATAAATATAAACCTACACCTAGCAAGAGTCTTGTAGGTGAGTGTTCATAGCAGTTTTATTCATAGTAACCCCAAGCTGGAAATGGTCCAGGGATCTGTCAGTCAGAGTTCTCTCCCCAGAGTTGAACAGCAGCATTCTTTTACAGTCTTGGGTTCTAATTGATTGTCACTTAATATTCCGTATACTTTTGGAAAATGGAGTAAAGTTTAATAAACAACAAGGCAGTGGAGAGTCAGAGTTGGAACGCAGACCTCCTGTTGACTTTTGTTTATACTTCTCTCTGGAGTATTGTCCTTTGTCATGCTGCCACATATATTCCGTGAGTGTCCACAATTCATGTGAAGTACTTGGTCTCACCCTTCCTTTGTGCCACTGCTTGTGTTTGGGGACTGGTCTCCCACCAGACTTTGAGCTCTTTTAAAACAGGCTACTTGTCTTATTAAACTTTGTGTTTAGTGAGCAGCTAGGTGATAATACCCTCCAGAGATGTGCACATATCTGTCCTTAGCCCCAGGAAGGAAGAACTCCATTTCCAAGGAGAAAATGTGGTCTTTAAAGCATAGGTCACCCTATCAGGGTGTGGAGCTCTTAATGGAAGGGGGATAAGGTGGTAATAAATCCTACTTAGGCAGGTTCCATTTTCCCCCATCTCTTAGATCTCTTGTTAATCTCTCCTGTGACTACTCTTTCTGCTCTTCTGTGGGTCCAGGCCACAGGATTGGACGCAGGTCTTTCCCAGCCTCGGTGCTCCTGGAGCATAGCAGTCTCATGAGGCTTCAGGCCAGCTGTGTAGGTTTTGTAAGGGCAAATCCAAGGTTTAGCTTAAAACAGCCACAAATTATCAACTGAAAAAATGAATGCAGTTGCATCTAACTTTAAGTTTGAGAATACATATATATACACCAATCTGGAGAATAATAATTTAAACAGAAATAGTACAGCTGGCATCCTTCTAAACAAGGAAGCAAGGTAATTTAATTTACATTTTTTATTCCTATACTGATCATTTAGTCGTAAAACAAGTGCTTAAAGTTGTTTAGCAGTCCACGATGACTAAAAAAACTGCACAGGAGGTGTGTCTTCTGAATGTATCATCATCATCAACCAACGTTTGAGCACATGCCAACCACACACAAGGACCTTGCATAGATTCTCCCATTTATTCCCCTATATAGTACTCTACGAAATAGGTGCTGTTGCTATCCCTACGTCAGACAAAGAGGTTGAGGCACAGAGAAGTTTAATGTCTTACCCAAGTTGGAACAGCTTATAAGAGGCAGTGCTACAATAAGAGCCAGGCCTCTGACTCCAAAGCCTGACTGAACCGCTCACCAGCCCTCCTCCTACCGCAGTTTTGTGGTCGAAATTAAACAACTCCTCCTCCTTAAATCTGCTTCCTCATTGGGCTTCTCCATTCCATAAGTTTCACCTTCATTCCAAGAATCCTTTCTGGTAGTTTCTTGCCCACAATTCACATTCATATTCCTGTTGCTTCTGTCACCAATTACCACAAACTTGTTAGTTTATAACAACACAATTATCTGACAATTCTGGAGGTCAGAAATCCAAAGGGGGTCTCACTGGGCTAAAATTGAGGTGTTGCCAGGTCTGTGTTCCTTCCTGGAGGCTCTATGGGAGAATGTCTTTCTTTGCTTTTTCCAGCTTCTACAGGTTATTACATCCCTTGGTCCCATTATTCTCTCTTCAAAACCACCAATGCCAGGCCGAGTCGCTCATACATTGTCTTTGGTTCTCTTCTGCCTCCCTCTTTCACTTTTAAGAACCCCTATGATTACGCTGGGCCTACCAAGATAATCCAGGAAAATCTCCGTATTCTAAGGCCAGCTGATTAGCCATCTTAGCTCTATCTGCAACCTTAATTCCTCTTTGCTATGTAATCTAACATATTCATAGGTTCCAGGGATTATGTCATAGACATCTTTGGGGCCATTATTCTACCTTCCACACCAGCTCCTAAACAAATTAGATGTCAAATCTTGAAGATTTTACCTTCCCTGGTTCTTTCACATTTGTCTTAGGTAGTTCATTTCCATTTCCCTTGTTGCATCTGATTGGGCCCAAACGGCTGTAAAACAGATGTCAGATACTTGAGCTTAAAAGAAATTAAATTGGAGCCTCCAAAGTCACCTTTTATGCAATATCATTACCGATTCAGGTATTTGTTTCACTCAAGAAAAGACGTGTAAGACTCCTGACTTGACTTCTTTAAAAAAAAAAAAGCAGCATTGTCTTTTCAGAGAATTTCTGAATTCTTATAGCATTGATGTTTGTCAATGTCTTATGGAATGTGCCACAATCCAGGTTATTTGACTCTTTTCTCATAATTAGACTCAGGTTAAACATTTTTGGCAAAAATGCTACAAGGGTGATGAGTATTTCTCCTTCATCACATTTGGAAGTTCATAACAGTGTGTACCATTATTGGTGATGCTAATTTAGATCATGTGGTTGTGCTAAATGATTACCTTCAATTTAAACATACAAATGGAGGGCAGTTGAAAAGGCCTGGGTCCGTATAAGGTGGGGAGTTGGAACAAAGACGTTTACCTAAAGCCAGGATCCCCAAAAGATCATATATTAAATTAAAGGAAGAAATGGGAGGAATATCTGCCCTCTAGTGAAAGGAAATTGGTTTTCAAGCACTCAGCTCCAGGCAGGGGGATAAAAAAATGTCCCCTTAAGAATTTGCAACCATAACCCTACATTCATGTAGAGTGAGGTTTGAATTTATGCTACATGTATGGACCAAGAAATCCTATCACCAGAAGTTGACTTAGAGTTCTGGCTTAGTGGCTCCCTGGAATCCTAGATGAAAGAAAATAAATCTTCTCTGGAGGGAAGCATTTTGAATTGAGTCCTCACAGAATTCCCATGGATTTGTCCCTCTGAACATGAGCTCAAAATCCAAAATTTTTAAACATGAGGAAAAAATAAAGTCAGCAGAACCAATAAATAGCAGAGTTAGCCCATAAATGTTTCAGATAATGGAATTATATACTAAAATAGAAATTACTGTATGATTTAAATGTATATAAAGTTTAAAACCTTGCAACACTCATCTCTAAGATAGTGACTAGAGGAGGCACAAAGGAGCTTCTGGGTTTTAGGAGATGTTCTGTTTTTTGATCTTGGTGATGTTTACACAAACGTGCTCACTTTGTGAAAATTCATCAAGCTGTGTCCTTATAATTTGTGTATTTTTCTATATGTATGTATAATTCAATTAAAAACTTATTCTAAAAAGTGAACCCAGAACTTTGGGGGGGAAATCAAATAGAATTTTTATAAATGAAAAATATAACTTAAAAATAGAACAATTAAATAGCATATTAGATACAAACAAAGAGAGACTTAATGAACTGGAATGTAGTCAAGAAGAAATCGCCCAGAAAAGGAGATTTAGAAACCTGAAGGATATAATGAGATGGTCTAATAAAAAATTTAATTAGAGTTTTCAAAAGGAGAGAATTGAGAAATGGAGAATACAAAATATTTAAAGAGACCATATTTATTTTCCAGGATTAGGAAGTTTTCAAGACAAAGAAAAACATAAATTTGGAAAGTCATGAAGTTCAGTGAAACTTAAGCCAGAAGAATGGAAAAAAAAATTCTGCCTGGACACATTCTAGTAAAACTCAGAATCTTAAAGGTAAAAAGAAGGTTTTAAAGGAGGTAGAGAATAAAAGATAGAATAAATTCAAAGAAACAATTAGAGCAGCAGAATTCTCATAAACAATAACAAAAGAGAGAAGACAGTAGAATGATATATTCCGAAGGCTGAAACAAAGTAACTGTCAACATAGAATCATATAAATTATCATTCACAATTGAGAGTTAAGTAAAGACATTTTTTCATAGAAACAAAACTTGGAAAGAGTTTAACATCAATGGCTCTCAATAAAAGAATTCCAAAAGGGTAAATTTCAGGAAGAAACATGAAATTCAGAAAGGAAGATCAAGAAACAAGAAGGAACAGTGAACAAAAATGTTGGTATACAAACACTGTATGAAACAATAGAAGAAATATGTACTTTTTGGCCTTTATTAGGTTGATGCAGTTTCATCTATTAGTTTGTTGAATGTTTTTATCTTGAAAGGGAGTTGAATTTTGTCTAACTTTGTCGAATTTTTTCTGCATTGGTTGGGATGATCATGTGGGGTTTTTCCTTTGATCTGTTAACATGGTGTATGACATGGATGGATTTTTGTATGTTGGATCATCCTTACCTTCCAGGAACAAATCCCGCTTGGTCCTGGTGTATAATCCTTTTAATATGCCATTGAATTAGGCTTATGAGTATTTTGTTGAGGTCCCTTCTTTGTTTTTTACTAGTTTTACTATAATGCACCTAGGAATGGTTTTGTTTATATTTTTCCTGCATAGGTTTGAAAGGCTCTTTGAATCTGTAGGTTGATGTCTTTCATTACTTTTTGGGAAATTCTCAGCTGTTATTCCTATACATATTGTTTCTGACCCACTTTCTCTCTTCCTTCCATCTGTCACTCCAGTAGCGTGTGTCTTATCTTTTCGCTCCTATATTTCTTATGTTCTTTATTACTCTTTTGTTCCTCTTTTCTTCCTTCTGAATATTCTCTTCTGATATATCCTCCAATTCACTATTTTTATTTTTAGCTATATTATCTGTGAAATCCATCCATTGCATTCTCAATATCAAGTATTGTTGTATCTTTTTTTTAGGATTATGATCTTTTATATTTTTATCTTTTGCTGAAGATATCAAGAGCATCATATCCTCATGATTATTTTGTACATTTTCTTAAAAAGGTGGTAATTCTAAAAGTACTGTTATGTAGTAGCCAAGAAATTGTTAATAATTACATTGCATTCAGATTTCTCAGGAACCCAAGCAGAGACCCTCTGCCTGAGTGTTAACCTCACATGTTTTCTTGGACATTTCAGAGCTGTGGTTGCACATCTGTCTGTTGACATCAACATTATGACAACCATGCATTTATACAACAGGATGCTAGCCTTTGTCCACAATTTTTTGTTGTTGTTGTTCAATTTCATAAGCATTTTTTGTATTTTTTTTTCTGTTTTTTGGTGAGGAAGATTGTCCCTGAGCTAAGATCAGTGTCAATCTTCCTCTATTTTGTATGTGGAACGCTGCCACATCATGGTTTGATGAGTGTTGTGTAGGTCCATGCCTGGTATCTGAACCTGTGAACCCTGGGCTGCCAAAGCAGAGTGTGCGAACTTAACTACGCTACACCACCAGGCTGGTCCCTATTTTTTTCTCTAAAAAAATTATTTTTATTGTGGTAACCTTGGTTTATAACATTATCTAAATTTGAGGTGTACATCATTATATTTCAGTTTCTATGTAGATTACATGATTTTCACCAGCCAAAGACTTACTAGCATCCATCACCATACACATGTGCCTGGTCACCCCTTTCACCCTTTTTCCTCCCCACTCCACTCTGGTAACCACCAATCTAATCTCTGTATCTACCAGCTTGTTTTTTTGTTGTTTTTATCTTCTGTTTATGAGTGAGATCATACAGTATTTGACTTTGTCTGTATGACTTATTTCACTTAGCATAATAGCCTCAAGGTCCATCCATATCATCACAAATGGCAAGATTTTGTCTTTTTTATAGTTTAGTATTCCATTGTGTATATATACCACATCTTCATCCATAGATCCTTTGATGGGCACTCAGGTTGTTTCCAAGTCTTGGCTATTGCAAATAATGAACATAGAAGTGCATATATCTTTATGCGTTCATGTTTTCATGTTCTTTGTATAAATGCCCAGCAGTAGAATAGTGGGATGATATGGTAGTTCTTAGTTTTTTGAGGAATCTCCATACTGTTTTCCATGGTTGCACCAGTTTGCATTTCCACCAGCAGAGTATGAGAATTCCCCTTTCTTCACATCCTCTCCAACACATTTCTTGTCTTGTTAATTATAGTTGTTCTGACAGGCATGAGGTGATATCTCACTCATGTTTTGATTTGCATTTCCCTAATAGTGATGTTGAACATCTTTTCATGTGCCTGTTGGCCATCTGTATATCTTCTTTGGAAAAATGTTTGTTCAGATCTTTTGCCCATTTTTCAACTGGGTTGTGTTTTCTTCATGAGACATATCAGTTCTTTATATATTTTAGATATTAACCTCTTATCAGATATATGGTTTGCAAATTTCTTCTCCTAATTGTTAGGTTGTCTTTTCATTTTGTTGTTGATTTCTTTGGCTGTACAGAAGCTTTTTTGTTTGATGTAGTACAATTTGTTTATTTTTTCTATTGTTTCCCTTGCCTGGTCAGACATGGTATTTGAAAATATGGTGCTAAGACCAACGTCAAAGAGCATACTGCCTATATTCTCTTCTAGAGGTTTCATGGTTTCAGGTCCCATATTCAAGTCTTTAATTCATTTTGAGTTAATTTTTGTGTATGGTGTAAGATAATGGTCTATTTTCATTCTTTTGCATGTGGCTGCCCAGTTTTCCCAGTACCACTTGTTGAAGAGACTCTCCTTTCCCCATTGTATGTTCTTGGCTCCCTTGTCAAATGTTAGCTGTCCATAGATGTGTAGGTTTATTTCTTGGCTCTTGGTTCTGTCCCATTTATCTGTGTGTCTGTTTTTATGCCAGTACCATGCTGTTTTGGTTACTATAGCTTTGTAGTATATTTTGAAACCAGAGAGTGTGATACCTCCAGCTTTGTTCTTTTTTCTCAGGATTGCTTTGGCTATTCAGGGTCTTTTCTTGTTCCATGTAAATTTCAGGAGACTTTGTTCTACTTCTGTGAAAAATGTCATTTCAACTTTGATAGGGAATGTATCAAATCTGTAGATTGCTTTAGGAAGTATGGACATTTTTGTATGTTAATTCTTCCAATCCAAGACCATGGAATAACTTTGCACTTCTTTGTGTCTTCTTCAATTTCTTTCAACAATGTTTTATAGTTTTCAGTATAAGGATCTTTCACTTTCTTGGTTGAGTTTATTCCTAGGTATTTTATTCTTTTTCTGCAATTGTAAGTGGGATTGTATTCTTAATTTCTCTTTCTGCTACTTTGTTGTTAGTGTATAGAAACACAACTGATTTTTCTTCATTGATTTTGTATCCTGCAACTTTATCATACTCATTTATTATTTCTAAAATATTTTGGTGGATTCTTTAGGGTTTTCTATATATAAAATCATGTCATCTGCAAATAGTGACAGTTTCACTTCTTCCTTTCTAATTTGGATGCCTTTTATTTCCTTTTCTTGCTTGATTACTCTGGCCAGGACTTCCAATACTATATTAAATAAGAGTGGTGAAAGGGGGCATCCTTGTCTGGTTCCTGTTCTTAAAGGGATAGCTTTCAGTTTTTCTCCTTTGAGAATTATATCAGCTGTGGATTTGTCATATATGGCCTTTATTATGTTGATCTACTTTCTTCTATACCTCTTTTATTCAGAGTTTTTATCATAAAGGGATATTGTATCTTGTCAAATGCCTTCTCTGCATTTATTGAGATGATCATGTGATTTTTATTCTTCATTCTGTTAATGTGGTGTATCACGTTGATTGATTTGTGGATGTTCAATAATCCCTGCATCCCTGGAATAAATCCCACTTTATCATGGTGTATGAGCTTTTTGATGTATTGTTGTATTTGATTTGCTAGTATTTTGTTGAGGATTTTTCCATCAATGTTCATCAGTGATATTGGCCTATAATTTTCTTTTTTGTGTTTTCCTTGTCTGGTTTTGATATCAGGGTAATGTTGGCCTCATAGAATGAGTTAAGAATCTTCCCCTCCTCCTCAATTTTTTGAAAGAATTTGAGAAGAATAAGGATTAAGCCTTCATTGAATTATTGGTAGAAATCAACAAGGATGCCATCTGGTCCTGGACTTTTGTTTTTTGGGAGGTTTTTGATTACTGTTTCAATCTTACTGGTAGTTGATCTGTTCAAATTCTCTATTTCTTCTTGATTCATTTTTGCAAGGTTGCATGATTCCAAGAATTTATGCATTTCTTCTAGATTATCTAATTTGTTGGTGTATAGCTTTTTGTAGTATTTTCTTACAATCTTTTGTATTTCTGAGCTGTCCATTGTAATTTCTCCTCTTATTTCTGATTTTATTTGTTTGAGCCTTCTCTATTTTTTTTCTGGTGAGACTAGCTAAAGGTTTATCAATTATTTTTTATTTTTTCAAAGAACCAGCTCTTTGTTTCATTGATTTTTTTCAGTCTCTGTTTCAGTTTTTCCACTCTGATTTTTATTATATCCTTCTTTCTACTGATTTGGGGCTTTGTTTGTTCTTCTTTTTCTAGTTACTTTAGGTGCACTGTTAGATTGTTGTGTGTGTCTGTTTGTAAAGATTGGCACTGAGCTAATATCTATTGCCAATCTCATTTTTTTTGTCTTCCCCCCAAAGCACCCCAGTATGTAGTTGTATATTCTAGTTGTAGGTCCTTCTGTGTCTGCTATGTGGGATGCCACCTCAGCATAGCTTGATGAGCAGTGCTAGGTCCAGACCCAGGACCTGAACCTGCCAAACCCTGGGCCGCTGAAGCAGAGCACGTGAACTTAACCACTAGGCCATGGGGCCAAGTTTGTATTGCTATAAACGTCCCTCTTAGAACTGCTTTGGCTGTATCCCATAAATTTGGCATGTTATATTTTCAAATTCATTTGTCTCCAGGTAGTTTTTTGATTTCTCCTTTGATTTCTTTGTTAACCCAATAGTCATTCAGTGGCATTTTGTTTAATCTCCACATTCTTGTGGCTTTTCCAGTTTTCTTCCTGTAGTTGATATCTAGTTTCATACCGCCATGGTCAGAAAAGATGCTTAGTATTATTTCAGTTTTCTTAAATTTGTGGAGACTTGTTTTTCGGCCTAATATGTGATCTATCCTGGAGAATGTTTCATGTGCATTTGAAAAGAATGTGTGTTCTCTGGTTTTTGCATGGAATGTTCTATATATATCTACTAAGTCCATCTGATCTAACATGTCAGTTAAGGCCAGTGTTTCCTTATTGATCTTCTGTTTATATGATCTATCCATTGGTCTAAGTGGAGTGTTAAAGTCCCGCACTATTATTGTGTTACTCTCTGTTTCTCCTTTTATGTTTGTTAATAGTTGCTTTATATATTTAGGTGCTCCTATGTTGGGTGCATAGATATTTACAAGTGTTATATCCTCTTGTTGGGTTGTTCCCTTTACCATTATGTAGTGCCCTTCTTTGTCTTTTGTTACAGTTTTTGTTTTAAAGTCTATTTCATCTGCTCTAAGTATTGCTACCCCAGCTTTCTTTTCATTGCCATTTGCATGCCGTATCTTTCTTTATGCCTTCACTTTCAGTTTGTGAGTTTCTTTAGGTCTGAAGTGTGTCTCTTGTGTGCCATATATATATTGGTCTTTTTTTTAATCCAATCAACCAGCCTGTGTCTTTTGATTGGAGCATTTAGTCCATTGACATTTAAAGCAGCTATTGATTAGTATGTACTTATTGTCATTTTGTTACTTTTTCTCTGAGTGTTTCAGTAGTTCCTCTCTGTTTCTTTCTTCTTCTCTTGCTCTCTTCCCTTGTGGTTTGATGCCTTTCTTTAGTATTGTGTTTAAGTTCTTTTCTCTTAATTTTTGTGTGTTTATTATAGGTTTCTGGTTTCTGATTACCATGAGGTTCATATACAATAACCTATGTATATAGCAATCTATATTAAGTTGAAGTTCTCTTAGGTTTGACATCTTGCTAGAAACTCTACTCTTTTACTCCCCTCCTCCCATATTTTACGTTTTTGATATTATATTTAACCTCTTTTTTTATGTATGTTTATCTGTTAACCTCTTATCATGGAAATAGATAAGTTTAGTACTTTTGTCTTTTGTCCTTCATGTTAGTTTCATAGGTGGTTGATCTACTACCTTTACTGTATATATATTTACCTTTACCAGTGATTTTATTATTTTTTTGGTAATTTTCTTATTCCTACTTGTGGTCTTTTCTTTTCCACTTAAATAAGTCCCTTTATCATTTCTTGTAAGGCTGGTTTTTTGGCGATAAACTCTTTTAGTGTTTGCTTGTCTGGAAAACTCTTTATTTCTCCTTCCATGCTGAATGATAATCTTGCTGGGTAGAGTATTCTTAGCTGTAGCTTTTTCCTTTCAACACTTTAAATATATCATGCCACTCCATTCTAGCCTCTAAGGTTTCTGCTGAGAAGTCAGCTGATAGGCTTATGGGGCTTCCTTTGTATATAACCTGTTGCCTTTCTCTTGTGGCTTTTAGGATTCTCTCTTTGTCTTTAACTCTTGACATCTTAATTATAATGTGTCTTTGTGTGAGCCTCTTTGGGTTCACCTTGTTTGGTGCTCTCTGTGCTTCTTGTACCTGGATGTGTTTCCCCCCTTAGGTTAGGAAAGTTTTCAGCTATTATTTCTTCAAATAGATTCTCTGCTCCTTTGTCTCTCTCTTCTCCTTCTGGGACACCTATAATATGGATGTTAGTGTGCTTGATGTTGTCCCAGAGTTCCCTTAGACTGTCCTTGTTCTTTTTCATTCTTTTTTCTTTTATCTCTTCAGCTTGGGTGATTCCCTCTAGTCTTTTGTCCAGCTTGCTGATCTCTTCTTCTGTATCATCTACTCTGCTACTGAGTCCCTCTAGTGAATTTTTCATTTCCATTATTGTATTCTTCATTTCTGATTGGTTCTTTTTTACATTTTCTAATTCTTTGTTGAAGTTCTCACTGTAGTCATGTGTTCTCCCTAGATCAGTGAGTGTCCTTATGACTATTAGTTTGTACTCTTTATCAGGTAGATTGTTTATCTCTGTTTCATTTAGTTATTTTTCTGAGAATTTGTCCTGTTCCCTTGTCTGGAACATATTTCTTTGTCTCCTCATTTTTGCCTATTTCTATGTGCTTATATCTATGTATGTATTAGGTTGGTCAGCTCTTTCTCCCAATCTTAGAGAAGTGGCCTTATAGAAGAGATTGTTTATGAGGCACAGTAATGTGCTCCCTCTTGTCACCAGTTGCAAATGTTCCGGGAGTGTCTTCTGTGTGGTCTACATGTGTCCTGTTATGGTGGGGTTGCTTTTGCTGCAGGGGCCTGGAGAGGCTAAGCTGTGCCCCTGGCCAGCTGGTTGTAATGCTCAGCTGTGTGTGCCTGCTACAGCCCCTTCAGTCACTTTATTGGTTGGGGGGAGCCCTGGCACAGTTGGCTGCAAGGTCCAATAGCACATCCCTGTTGAGTTTTTCTGTTAGTATGTAGGCCCCTAACAGAGGCTCGCAATTGCTGTACACACAATCAGGGGCTCACAATTGCTGTAGGCCTCAGCCTGCAAGGCTGTTGTCGTCTCTGTTAGTGCAGCTGGGTGGGGCTAGCCCCAGGTGTAGCAATACACAATTGTTTCAGGCATTGGAAGTTGGGGCTTATCCCCTATGTGGTGGTTTGAGAAACACAAGTCTGCTGCAGCTGGCAAACCCCACTGCCCATAGGCCCACACACACCATCAATGCAGTCCTGCCCCATGAACACACCCTGCCCCACTGAAATGAACCCACTCATCCTACTGCAGCGGCCCCACAGATCCCACATATGTAGGCCCACAGTTTCCCAAGGTCTTGCTGATGGATGGGGCCAGTCCCTAGGGTGAACTGCCTGCCCTGGCTGAGCTGGATTAAATTGGTGTCCCAGTGAGTATGTACCCAATGAGGGGTAAAGCCCTGCGCTAACAGGCCAGGGGAAGAACTCCAATGACATTTGCCAGTGTCTGTGTCAGCATACTTGTACTATGTCAGAATAATGGCTGCTGCTAATGTTTCAGTCCCTGAGGTGGTAGTCCCAACCACCTCCTGCCTCCCTGAGATGCACCTAGAGCCTATCAAGTGAGTCTCTTTTCACCAAAGAACTGTGCACCTTTCTTTCTGGTGATTTTGTGTTGCTTTCCAAAATGGGCGAATTTGTGTGGGGCTCATTTAAGAGCAGGCTTTTCTTTTCCTTATGTTTGATAGCTTTCCTGGGGGTATTCCCCATTGTTGTTAATAGCTAGCAAAGCCAGATATTATGACACTTGTCTCAGTTTTGCTGAGTTCAAAAGCTGCTTATTGTGGCAAAACTCTCCTGGTCAGATCCCCTGCTCTTCCAGGGAAGGTTTCATACCTTAAGATTGCTCCTGGCCATGAAGCACCACAGCTGGAATGTGGCTTTTTCCTCCCCAGGAAGATATTTCTGCCTCTTCCACTTTGGTCAGTGTCGACCCTTGTTGTGGGAGTCTTTTAGCCAGTTTCCAGGTCTCTCTCGGGGGTAATGTTCCAAGGGTAGTTGTAAATTTTTTGTGTCCATGGGAAGAGGTTAGTTCAGAGTGCTTCTATGTCACCATCTTTCCGTAAATCCCCTCAAGTATTGTATTTTTGGTTCTAGAATTTTCATTTGGTTCTCCTTTAGAATTTTCAGCTCTCTGCTAACTATCTCAATTTTGTCTTTTATTTCTTGAACATATTAGGCATAAATATTTTAAAGCCCATTATCTGTATCCCCAGTTAGTCTGTGTCTACTGTTCTGTTGTCTCTCTTCATTTTTTATGTCTTATTTCCACGTATGCCTGGTCATTGTTTAACTTTGAGCTAAATATTGCATGTGAAAATATTATATACATAATTTGAGGCTCTTGATAATGTTATATTACTCCAGACAGGATTTAAATTTGCTTCTGGTAGGGCTAGGGACACTAATCACCTTAATCATGTCAGGGATTCAGATAATTTAGAGCAAGAATTTGAACCCTTGGGGGAGCCACTCTACATCTGGCTCCACTAGCAGAGTCCCAACCCAAAGCCAACGGCACTTACCAGGGGCTCCATTCCTAAGAGGGCTATAGGATTAGTGCTATGACCCACAGGCCAAATCTAGCCCACCACCTGGTTTTGTAAATAAAGTTTTATTGGAACACACTCATGCTCATTTATTTACTGGTTGCCTGAGGCTACTTTTGTGCTACAATGGCAGAACTGAGGAGTTGTTAGAGACTATATGACCCTCCAAGCCAAAATTATTTCTTATTTGGTCTTTTATAGGAAAATTTTACTGACCCATGTCCTAGGTCCGTAAGTGTGAGGAAAGCTCTGTCCAGCTTCTCAGCCTCTGAGCTATCTTTTCTAGAAGTGGCAGATCACCCTAAAGGAAAAATAGCCCCAAAGTCCAGAGTAACCTCTTTTAGTTCTTTTCTTCTACTGGATCTTGGACCTGTAATTATATTATTGCATCATTAGCTGTTGATGTCTTCAAGTAGACTTTTCCCAGCATTTACTAGTTGTTGTCTCTGGAAGAGTTGATCTGAATTTCCTAGTTTGACGTTACTGGAAGCAGAAATCTTATGTTTTTTATAAGACATTTTTACAACCAGTTTTTAAATAAATTCAGCCTGACAGTGGGTACTCCACCACTCCCTTTTGTTTGTTAAAGATATTGTTTGCCAGGGATATTGTCCTTTGTTACCTTTGTTCTTCTCTAGTTATTTGCTACAGTGATGTAGGATGCAGTTATTCTAGAGTTGGCTTTTGTACATATAAGAACTATCACCACACAAAAATGACTTTTTTCCTAGACTATTTCAATAATACATTTGCTTCACTAAGTTCCTTCCCCTTCTAATCTATTCTTTATATTTGCTTCTGAATATTCTTCACAATGGCTAATCAGGCTCTCAAAAACCTTCAATGATTCCCCATTGTCCACTAAAGAAATCCTTAACCTGGCATTCCAAGTCCTCTTTTTTATTCTTATCCTATTTTTTAAGTTTTCTCCCTCACTATTCTGATACACATACATTGGTGAAAGTGGACACTCAGTTCTGCTCAAAAAATACCAACTTATTTCCAGCCAACTTAATACTTCTTTCTCCTTTAGAATAAACTTCCTCACATTCTACTTTTCAAAATTCAACTGAGATGAGATTTGTTTATATTTCCCTGTTTAGGTTTGATAAGGCTCTTTGAATGTGTGGGTTGATGTCTTTCATTACTTTTGGAAAATTCTCAGCCATTATTCCTTTACATGTTGTTTCTGCCCTGCCTTCTCTCTTCCCCTCATCTGTGACTCCAGTTGTGTGTATCTTCTTTTTTATCCCCTAGGTTTCTTATGTTCTTTACTACTCTTTTGTTCCTCTTTTCTTCATTCTGAATATTCTCTTCTGATGTACCTTCCAATTCACTCTTTCTCTTTTTAGCTATATTAAATTATCTGTGAAATCCATCCATTGACTTCTTATCCTTGTATGTCTCACAGTGATTTGCACCTAGTGCACATTCAATAAACGTATGTTTTTCACTGGACATTAATTTAGTTATAAAATATTTGCTTTGAGTAATTTCTCTTTCTCAATACTTCTGTTAGAGAAACAAAGATAAACTTTGTGTTTGTGTTTGTTCCTCTTTTTGCTTGAGGAAGATTGTCCCTGATCTAACATCTGAGCCAATCTTCCTCTGTTTTGAGTGGGATGCTGCCACAGTGTGGCTTGACAAGCAGTGCTAAATCCACACCTGGGATCTGAACCTGAGAACCCCAGGCCGCCGAAGCAGAGCATGCAAACTTAACCACTATGCCACCAGGCCAGCCCCATAAACTTTTTTTTATTGGAGTATTGTCAGTCTTTTATTATTTCTTCCACAAGTGCTTGAATCATTAATGAAGTAATTGCTAAAATTAATGGAATTATTTCTAACATTGGAGTGGCTAGAGAATAGTCATTAAATAAAGGCTACCTTCAGATATGGTATTGACAGATTTCTTATAACTGTTATAGACTGTTGATAACAGTTGAATAATTTGAATCCACTAATTTCTATTTTAATTCAAGTAGCAAGATAAACCATATGATCAGTATCTAAAATCTTAATATTTTAAACATTTAGACCCCTTATTAATTCTAATCTCAAGTCTCTGGGTAATTTTATGAAAGAATCTTCAAGAATACACACAAGTTAGTTAATTTAGGAGTCCAGAGGAAGACGTCTCCTTGAAAGGATATGGGTTTTAAAACTTTCTGAGGTAAACTGAAATGTCCAATTTTCTTATGTGTGTAATGTGGGGTAATTATCTTATTGATCCTTCCCATTAATATAACCTTTGTGTAGTATTGAATCTGTGATAAAAAATAAATTCTATTTGTATCTTTGAACAGTTGCCCTCAATAGTTAAGTTATGTTGGCAAGTGGTGGGCAGTATAGAAAGCAATAACTAAAAGGTCAGATACTCCTGGGGTAGAGCTAGAAAAAGTGCCCAGATTAAATATTGTAGTGGAGAATGAAGAGTGGTATAATGGAATGCTGACTATCATGAGGACACCAAGGATTGGTGAGTCTTCCTATTGGGATAGGAAGTGTTTTTATCTGGCTTTTGAGTTCAGAATGAACGGGATAATAGCTTTTATGTGCAAGCAACAAAGGATGCAGCAAAATGTATAAGGATTTAAGACTCAATGCTAATATTTGCCCATCAATGAGTCTAGGGCAGGAGGGGACGAAAAGAATGGATCTGGAGAAGAAAGAATGAAAAATTTCTCTATAGTACTCAGGAAGGCTACGTTATTAATAGAAGGAATGCTTATTTCCATTTGATATGAATAAAGAGATATTTGGGGAATTGCTTATTCCAAACATCTACCAACGTTCTGCAACTTTTGTGTTAAACATTTTATTCACCCTGCAATTCTCTTTTAATAGATTTTATTTTTAAAGCACTTTTAGGTTTACAGAAAAATTGCACAGGAAACTTATCCGCTCTCTCTCCACCTCTGCTTGCAGTTTCCCCTATTATTAACATCTTGCATTAGTGTAGTACGTTTGCTATAATTGATGAACTAATATTGATGCATCATTATTAACTAAAGTCCATAGTTTATATTAGGGTTCACTTTTGTTATAACAGCTCCATGGTTTTGACAATACTTGTGTCATGTATCCACCATTGCAGTATTACACAGACTAGTTTGACTGCCCTAAATTCTTTGTGCTCCACCTATTCCTCCTCTTAAACCCCTGCAAACCACTGACCTTTTTACTGTCTCTATAGTATTGCCTTTTCCAAAATATTATATAGTTGGAATCATAGAGTATGTAACATTTTCAGATTGGCTTCCGGTACTTAGCAATATGCATGTAAGATTCCTCCATATCTTTCCATGGCTTAATAGCTTATTTCTTCTTATACATTGACCATTCCATTGTATGGATATATCACAGTTTATCCATTCCCTTATTGAAGGACATTTGGTAGTTTCTCGGTTTTGGCAATTATGAATAAAGCTGCTATAAACCTTCGTGTGCAGGTTTTTGTGTGGACATAAGTTTTCAACTCCTTTGGGAAACACCTAGGAGCACAATTCTGGGTGACATGGTAAGACCATGTTTAGCTTTATAAAACACCACCAAACTGTCTTCCAAAATGACTTATCATTTTGCATTTCAACCAGCAGTGAATGAGACTTCCTACTGCTCCACATTCTTGTCAGCTTTTGGTGTTGTCAGTGTTTTGGATTTTAACCATTCTGATAGGTGTGGAGTAGCATCTCATTATTGTTTTAGTTTGCATTTCCCTAATGATATATGCTGTTGAGCGTCTTTTCATGCACTTATTTGCCATCTGTATATCTTCTTTGCACGTTTTTAAATTGGGTTGTTTGATTTCTTATTGTTGAGTTTAAGAATTCTTTGTATATTTTGGATACAAGTCCTTTATCAGATATGTGTTTTGCAAATATTTTCTCCCAGTCTATGGCTTATCTTTGCATTCTCTCATCAGTGTCTTTCTCAAAACAGAAATTTAATTATAATGAAGTCCATGTTTCCATTTTTTCTTTGGTGGGTTATGCTTTTGATGGGTTATCTAAAAAGTCATCATCAAAACCAAGATTGTATAGATTTTCTCCTATATTATCTTCTAGAAGCTTTATAGTTTTGCATTTTACATTTAGGTCTATGATCCATTTTGAGTTAATTTTTGTGAAAGCTTTAAGGTCTGCATTCATTTTTTTGCATGTGAATGTCGTGCTGTTCGAGCACCATTTGTGGAAAGGACTATCCTTTCTCCATTAAATTGCCTTTTCTCTTTGTCAAAGATCAGTTGACTATATATGTGTGGTTTGCAATTCTCTTTTAAAATAAAGCTCCTGCTGGCAAACATAACATGTTGAAAGTTATTAATATTTTAGTGTGAAAGAATTATTCAAAATCTTCTATTGACAGCAGAGACTGGGTTAGAGAATACTGGCTGTTGAGGTAGTCATAATAGGTTGGCAGAAATCGACAGCTAAAATACACCAAAGACATATTGTCGAATGTATTCTTAATTTTGCCTGGGGCCTGAGTGTGTGTGGGTGAAGGGGTCACCTGCAGCCAGAACTTTGGTCTAGGTGGGTCCTCATCCACTATGTAAAGGATTGGACTGGAGGGTCCGTTCCCTTTCCTGCTCCTTCAGTTACTCTGTGACACGTAAATTGTGAAATTATTATTCAAATATTGCATTGTCATCAATGATTAATTATTTTTAGAATTACCATGCTGTCAGTCTCAGCTTTGATGTGGTAATTCACAAGGGAAGCCAAATGAATTCACATTTTCTATGGCTATAGCCCAGTTTTTCCTTAGCTCTGGAGCAGAGCTGGTCTGAAAACTTTCCAAGAAGAAGTTATCAGAAATGAGGACACTATAGAAAAACAGTGCATTTGATGACCCTGAACTGTCCTTCCTTCTATGCAGGGATTAATGCTTTCATACAAGAGTGCTATTCCAGGAATATATAAATTCACTTAAATTTAATCTAATGGCTAGATTCAATTTTCAGTAAAAATTGAAGCCTTCTTTTCAACTTGAACATGGTGGAGTATTTTGTTTCATAAATCTGTTAAAGGGTAATTTTCAAAAGCACTAACATGACTCATATGAATATAAAATGAACGTGTCGCAGATTTTGTTTTACTCACTAATTAAATGAGGGAACTGGAAAAGCTATTACAAATGATTCAAAAGAGAATCCAAAGAACAAACACAGTTATAAATCAGGAATATTGAAATGAATTTGTAAGTGGTTGCAAAATGCATTTCCATCCTGGGGAAAGGAAGTCAATTGAACCTCCAGTAGTCAGAATTTATTGCATACTGACAGACAAGAATTGTCGATAGACAATTATTTTGCCTTATTATCAGTTATCTACAACTTATAAGAGTTGTAAAATAGCTTCAAGGCAATAGCAGGCTTAAATAAGATAACCTGGAAGAATGTGCTCGAAACAATGCATAGTTTTCTATTGATGATAGTAACCATTTTTGCTTATCTCAAATTTCCTTACAAATTTTTCTGTGCTTCTATTTTTCTTAGATTATGGGCCATTTGTATCATTTCAGAGATTGAGGCTTATGGGTATAGGTGACTTTTATAAATTCTCCCCCAATCCAGTCCAGACAATGTGATGTTTCCTCTCTAGGCTGCCTTAGAGAAAGCAACAAAGGCCTGAAGGAGACAGGGATGGATTTGTAAAGTACAGCCACAAATATGCTGTATTAAAATATGTTTATTTAGAAAATATATCTTTACTTCACTTGGCTTTCATTTTCTATTTTTTGGAAGCACACTTCCTCTATTTTTCTCTCCTTATTATTGACTAAATAATTTTGTAGCTTATGACCCACTTTTTTGAGCTTGTATATCTGAAACTTAGACAATGAGTGTGTTGGAGTTCTCTACACTTTGACGAGGTAATGCTTTCTATTATCAATATATTAATTAGTATTTGTTGTTTCCTCTAGATTCTTTCTTCACACAGATCTAAATATTTAGAGAGAGTATTCCTAAAGAAGCCCACAGAAAGGGGTCAGCAATAATTTTGAATAAATTTGCTCCTTTTAATTTCCCAGAGTCCCAGAGGGTATTGTCCGCAAGAAGGAGGTTGCTGGTGGGGATGGGAGACAGATTCAAATCATGATATTCTAGAGGGAACTTGCTGAAAGGAACACCCAAAGGTGGATTTGTAGGGGAGAGCTGTTTATAACTACTTTCCTGCCTATGCCAGGAATGTTGGCAACAGCTGGTCTGAAGCTCATACAAGATCTGTCAGTGGATTCCAACCCCACGCAAGGTAATCTTTGACCTTGAATGACCCCATCTAGTGAAAAGGCATCTTTTTAAAATAAATCAAAAATCTCCTGTCTGCTGTCTACCAACCCATGGTGCAAGAAATCCTCTTTTTGCCTTGATAATTTTTCATATCTAGAATATTGGGAGTAGAAAATAGAGCCCAGAGAGGTATAGCCCCTGTACCGTATTGAATAGTGTCCCCCACACTCATGTCCACCCAGAACCTCAGACCTTATTTGGAAGTAGGGTCTTTCAGATGTAATTAGTTAAGAAAAGATCATACTAGACTATGGTGGAAACTGATCCAATGCCTGATGGACTCTTTCTTATTAAGAGAGAAGACAGAGACACAGACACAGACACAGAAACAGAGGGGAAAACATCATGTAAGTCAGGGACAGAGATTGAAATGATGCATCTCCAAGCCAAGGAGCACAAAAGATTGCTGATGACCACCCGGAGCCAGGAAGAGGCAAGCAAGGATTCTTCCCAGAAACCTTCAGAGAGAGCGTGGCCCTGTCAACACTTGGTTTTGGACTTCAAACCTCTAGAACTGGAGAGAGTACATTTCTGTTGTTTCCAGCTACCCTGTTGGGGGGCTTGGTATGGTAGCCCTGGGAAACCAATGCAGCCGCCTTCAGCAAAATGGAGGTGGAGGCGTAATTCGGCTTCTTTGTCCCTGATACCTCCCCTCTCCCTCTTGCTCACATACTCTTTAATGGGTTTTCATTCCAATGCTTTAAATGGCACCCTGGGAGACGTGTTTCCAAGGAATGAAGGCCTATGGTGTCTTGTCAGACACTGCAGCACCTGGCCTGGGAAAAGCTGAAGGGCACGTGGAATCTTCCCAGAGCTTTAGAAGAACAGCCTTTCTCTCTAGAGTAAGGGCTTTTGTATGAGCAGACACCACAGTTCCCCTCTTCCCTCCAAGCAAGCCCCAGGGAGCAGACGGCCGCACTGTTGCACAGACAGCCCTCATGCACAGGGCTTGCCTAGGCCTGTCCTCCTCTCAGATCGGAGGCTCCATGACACTCAGAGACACCCTGACATTTGCTCATTTGCCACATTCTTTTGTTGTCACTCACTCTGCTGCCCATGGATTTTTTACGTATATTTCCCAGGTCACAGGCTGTGCAGACTCACAGCTGTAAGGTACAGTGCAATCAACACACAGACGAACTTGCTGCTGAAGTTTTATTCGGTACATTATCAACCAACATCCAGGCTCCGAATCTTTGCATAGAATGGGGTTGACGAATATTGCCTCCTCACCTTGCCTTCAGGGAGCACAAGGAAAAGTGCAACTCAGCTCATCTCACCAGCTTAGGGTACAAATATGGTTATATTTTCCCTAGGAATGGCTAAATTTTAGCAGAGCATAGCATCTTTCTTTTGAGCTCTCCTCCTCCTTTGGATTGATCTAGAAATATGTGAGAAGTTCTGCCTTTGTATCAAGCAGGACGCTGGCAGGTTGGTCAGGTGTGGAGGGGTTTGCAGCTACAGGCACATGCTCTGCCAGACTCTTGCTCCCTCACACCCCCACGGGCCCTGTGTAGAGATGAGCCACAGGCCATTGGCCCTGCTACTGCAGGTGAATCCCCCTTTGGGGGTCTGTGGTCTCCTTTCTGACCAGCGCACTTTGGTCTGAGCCATTCTGGTCCACTCCATCTGTTAGAAAATACCCTGGGATGTTAGGAGAGGGGTGTGGAACAAGGCTTTCCCTTCCAGAAAGGTACAAATTAACATGACACTTCCCAGAGCTCCAAGGGCAGAGGGGACTTTTTCTAAGTCACAGAAAGTAAAAAGGTCCAGTTTTCCCTGTTCTCAGGGTAACGGGTACTTACTCAATTTCTGAAATAAAGATGATTTACTGTTTCCTCTTTTAACTAAAAAAGAAGGAAACATTTTTAAAAATCTCACCTCACTTCATTTCATAACAAAGAGTGACCATACTTATTCGATTGCCCTCAACAAATCTTTTATTTTATTTAAAACACACTTTTAAATTTATGAAAATAGTATGTGCTTATTGTAGAATATTTGAAAATAGAGCATTTATTTGCAAAGTGAAAAAGCCAGGTGATACTTAGTCTGACTTCCAAACTACTATCAGGACAGCATCTCTCACTTTTCTGTTTGGGCTGAGCCCAAAGAGGGGAAAACATCCCAAATCTTAAAATGTTCAAACTTGGAAAGAAACCCTGCTCTCGTCTGCAAGGAGAAAATTAACCCATAATAGCTCTCCTGATGGTAAGAGAGAGAGTAGAGAAGCAGAAACTCAGGAGGCATGTGGCTCGTGCAATCACCAACCAAAGAGAAAAGTCATAAGACTTGCATAGAATAATAATTGTAAAACTCCAGGTGGTGGAGATCTTTGATTATGGCAGCACCCTCATCAATTTCAACCTCCAAATGATTCTTCTCGATAAGGATTCAGTGACCATGCAGAATTATTACCCATTTACCTCATCCATTTCTTCCTTTTTGTGGAAAAAGGACTTGGCGATCACAGTTAAATGTCACTGAACAAGCAGAATTTGACAAGAGAATAGGCAAATCTGCTTTAGGATTATTGCTGACGCTGCTCGTGGAAATGTATGATCTACTCCATGCTTTTATGAACAGCTTTTTTTAAGTCCAATTGAGGGACAGGTCCGTCATCTGTAACTTTTTGTCACATTGCTGCAAGTCACCAGTTCATCAGTTCTAGTTATGCTAAGCCGATACCTGGCATTGGGATGTGGATGATTCATAATTGAATCTCAAAATGCCTGCGTGTCTGAGAGTCTAGCTAATGGGAATGTGGAGGCCTAAAATACCACTGGTGCAAACATATGTAACCATCCACCATTGGGTTCACAAGGCAGGCTACAATTAAATTGATAATTACAGCTAAACTAATATCAATTTACAATTAAAAGGCAAGAATAGTGACATTGAAAACAACAATAAGCAGCTTAAGAAAACACTGACATACGATAAAAAGTATTTTCCTAGAAGTGTAGGAATTCAAACTATGTGTGTGTCTTGTTCATTATATCTTCTCTTATTACAATGTAGCCTCCTTGAGAGCACGGAGTTTTCACCTGTTTACTTGTTTTGCTCAGATGTACCCCGGGTGCCTTGATCGGTGCCTGGTGCGCAGACAATGCTCACTAGTAGTTAATGAGCGAATGAATGAATGTGATTTACACAATCACCAATCACTCTGAGAAGGCCAGATCTCCCAGGAGGAACTCCCACCACTCAGCATCACTTATTAGAATATAAAAATTTAAGTCTATAGAATTATACTTTATCTCCCTACAAAGTTAACTCTCAGCCCATGAGGACTCTCCCTACCGGTGTGCGACTGTGAGCCCTGCTTTGGAAATCGCAGATCCAGACTACACAGCCTACTGCTGTGCTTAAGTCCTTGCTACTCAAAGTCGGGCCAGGAACCACCTATATCCATATTACAGGGAGCATGTTAGAAACGCAGAATCTCAGGTACCTCTCAGACCCTCTAAACCAGAATCTACATTTAAGATTCCCCAGGTGATCCATATGCGTATTTGAGAAGCTCTGCTTTAAGTTTTGCGTCAGTACAGCATGGTGACTATAGTTAAAAATACCGTATTGTATACTTGGAAGTTGCTAAGAGAGTAGATCTTAAATGTTCTCATCACACACACACAAAAGTAACTACGTGAGGTGATGGATGTGTTAACTAACCTTATTGTGGCAATCATTTTGCAATGTATGCATATGTCAAAGTATTGTGAGTGTCTTAAACTTACACAGTGTTCTGTCAATTATATCTCAGTAAAGCTGGGGGGAAAATACTGCAGTCACCGCCATAACAACAGTCAGCTCCGAGCCCTGGGCGCTGCACCCAACCAACTCCAAACGGAGGCGAATGTAGACAACTAAGTGATCAGAGTGGGTCTGGAGGTTGGTCCATCAGTCAAGAAGCATTTATTGGGCAGCTCCTACTACTGGTCACTCTAGGTGCCAGACCATTAGTCCTCTATGTCTCCCTGCATTACTACACAAAATTCTCACTACTAGTCACTCAGAGTGTTCGAGTTGTTAGGCACCTTAGAGAAGACACAGTCCAAACTCGTTATTTGGCCGATGAGAAAAGTAAGATTGTGTGAAGCCAAAGGACACACAGAACAAACTAAAATCCAAGTTTCTGTTTACATCACACTTTATTCTTCCTCCATATATAAAAGCCAGGAGAGAGATCGTTAGATTTGATCCCTGTACATATGAGCTGACACCTGAGGTGGGGAGAGCTTGTCTCCAGAAGGCCCCAGGGGAAGTGACATGGGTCACTTGGGAATGACCTTCTTACGTTCACTTTCTGTTGTGGATGAGATAGCATTTGAAGAGAGAGTTGAAAGACAGGTCAGATTTTGACAGGAGGAAATGGGTGGAAGGGAGACTATTCCAGTCATCAAGATTTTCTCGGAGATGAGCAACAGAGTCATGTGTGAAGACAGCTCATGGTTCAGTTTGGCAGGAGGGGAAGAGGTTAGAGTGTGGAGTTCAGGTCACATCTTGGAGAATGTTAACTCTAAGCTAGGGATAGGAAATCACTGCGTTTGTAAATAATCTTTAAATCCCTCCCAAATTGTTTTTCCCAAAGCCAAACTTTGTCTTACATCTTTGGCTCACAGATTGACAAGGAGAATTGCTTTTTTCTTGTATGTGTAATTGGTTTCTCTCTTCCAATTACTCTTCCACACGTCTACCAGCCGTTTTTAAACTCCACTTGGTTATGCTGCCTTCTGCTCAAAACATTTTGAGAACCTAAAATAGAGGACAAAGGTAAAACTGCTTAGCTTGGCGTTTAGTGCTGTCTGCAGTCTGACTCTGACTTTCCTCTCCAGTTTTATTCCCTATGACCTGCTCTAGATCTTTCTGCTCTAGCCAAGCTGGAGAATTCACCGCTTTGCAATAAGTTGAGTGCATGTCTTCCTTACGGCCGTGACCCCAGCTGGACCATCATTTCCCTTCTCTCTAGGTCCATGAATCTCTTCTTTCTTCTGCGTCCAACCCCTCCCGTATTTCCCTGACTCAGCCCACTGTGACCATCAGCTCTCTCTCTCTTTCCAAAATTCTTTGCAATTTTCTCTACCATTCAAATAGCAACTTACTCATTCTTTCATTCATCTGGAATGTTTTGGATGCCTGCTATGTGTTAGGTCCCAGGAAGACAAATGTCTCAGTCTCAGCCCTGACAGAGCTGACAATCTAGTGGGGAAATAGACAGTCACAGCCATAACCGAATGTGATAGACGAAACCACAGCAGTAAGAGTGAGTACTGTGAAAGCACCTAGCACAAATTGGTAGGGGGAAGGGAAGGAGTGAGGGAAAGAGAAAGGGAGGAAGGAAGGGGAGGGAGAAGGGAGAGAGAGAGAATGTGAAGGCCTTTTGGTAGTAGTGATTTCTCAGTTTAGCTTTGAAGGATGAGTAGTAGTAACAGAGGGAGGATGGGAAAGAGGAAGGATCGGTACCTGACAAGCCTTGGAGGAGAGAGAGCAGCAAATTTGAAGAAGCGCGTGAGCTAACTTAGTGGGTACTTGTTGCTGACAATGCTCATGGAAATGTATGATTTGCTCCATGCTTTTGTGAACAATTTTTCTTTAATCCAGTTGAGGGGCTGGTGCATTCTCTGTGACTTTTTTGTCACATTACTGCAGGTCACCAGTTAATAAGTTCTAGTTACACTAAGCTGGAAATTGGAAGAATATTTCAAAAATCAGCAAATATTAAAATTCTTCCATGAAACAAGCTCTTTTATTTATTTTATTTTATTTTGTGTGTGTGAGAGGAAGATTGGCCCTGAGCTAACATCTGTTGTCAATCCTCCTCTGTTTTGGATGTGGGACACTGCCTCCACATGGCTTGATGAGCAGTGCATAGGTCTGCACCCAGGATCTGAACCCATGAACCCCAGGCTGCGTGAACTTAACCACTATGCCACAGGGCTGGCCCCAAAACAAGCTTTTTTAAGACATAGGCTGTCTCTTTTCTTCACTAAACTGCAGATGATTATGATGATGAATTACTGCTGCCTTTTTGCTCCTCTTCAATCAGTAACTGAATCTATTATAATAAAACTACATTCTTTGGCAAATATTTATAGAGTAGCTCTATCAGATTCCTCTTAACGTGCCACTTCCGATCCTCTCTTCCTTACCTGTCTGTGCATGAGCTCTTCTAACTTTCCCCCGTATGCAACTAGCCCACAGAGCTCACTGCTTTTCTGTTGCCAATGAGATGTGGGACTCTGGGGGTCCCTGTGCAGCCCCTATGCATGCTCATCTCAGAAACGCAAGGGAGACCAGTGGGAGATGGGGGCTGTGGAGGAATTCTCTCTTCTTCCCCCGGAGGATTATTCTGAGATGCAGTTTCTATGCTTACCAGAGGATGGATGATCTCATGAGATCGAGCAAACATTTGCCCTCAGAACTCCTCACCCTCACCTTTGCTTTGCTGGAATATTCTTCAACAGCAAAGTAATTGAACTTGAAACCTTTGTCTGAGGCTCTGCTTTCTGGGAACTCCAGATTAAGATAAGCACTTACTGTGTGCCAGGCACCCTCGGGATGCAGGGAACAAAGACTACTGAAGTTCATCACCCAAAGGCTGTTTTCGTGATCTTCATGAGGAATGTCAAAACACAAATTGTGTCTACACAGACATTTTATTTTTAAAAATATTTCTTTCCAGTGGTTTCTGATGGAAGAAAAAAATTTTAAAAAGTACTAGAACAGGACATTAGATAAACTATATGATGTCTAATTAGGGGTTTTGGACCTCTGTAATAAAGGAGAAATAGAAAACAAAGACAGTGGCTTCATAGAAGAATCCTAGGTATTATGTCCATAAGTTTTTCCAGAATGTATTTTATTTCTCATTTTTTCTTTCAGGTACAGATATTTCTTTATGGATTCCCATCCCAAACCTCAACTCTTTGTTCCTTAATAATCAATGATTTCTTCTCTTAAAATGCCTATGTTTAAACAACACGTGTGTGTTCCCATCAAGGTGTAACCTGCACAGAGGTACGACCAGCACATGAAGATGTCTGATGATTAGGGCATGCTTTAGGAAGACTGAGCACCCCTTCAAAGTTAACTCTCAAAACTAAATGTCATTTTTACATTAAAATGCTTGGTGGCTTAGATTTTGCAATTCCCATGCTAATGGCATATTTATTTTCCTTTAAGCATGGGAAATTGACAAAGAAGCAACCGTTCTCATTACTGAAGGCTTGGAAAATATGTCAAAGGGAAGATGGTTAACTTTCATTTTATTAGTCATTTTAAAGTATTCCACAACGAAGAGTAGATGCCATTGCTTTGAGTATTCCCGAAGGATCTTCCAAGCCAACATATTTTGATCTCTAGAATGTTTTAAAAATGCATCTCACTCCCCCTGCCCCCACCTCCACCACCCCCAAGTTTCTCCCCTTATGCAAGAACTTTTTCCACATCCTCCTTGGCAAGTCTCTTCCTGAAAACGGCCAGGCTCTTCCTGAACATGGCCAGTCACATGGAGCTCAATGTCAGTGCCTCATTTTCCTAGGGATTTCATCAACCTGGGGTCCATTTGTCACCATGAAAAAGAACACCATGGAAATGCTGCTTGACTTAACTGGGCTACTTTTGGTGGAGCAGCCCCTGGTGACATTGCAAATAATTGCCACCACCATCTACTCATGCGCTTACAGAGGCAGGTGAAAAGTCCAAAGATAAGAGGTGTTTATGCAATCAGATTTCCTTAATTGTTTCTCAGGCAAATGTGGCATTGATCTACTAAAAAATTTGATTGGCTCTTCTTTAGATAAAATAACCAGTGTTAATTTTTTCTCCCTAGCTTCAGATTGGCTGTTTTTTGGTTTTTTCCTGAGGAAGATTTGCCCTGAGCTGACGTCTGTGCCAATCCTCCTCTATTTTTTAGTATATGGGCCGCCAGCACAGCATGGCCTCTAACAGAGCAGTGTAGGTCCATGCTCGGGAACCCACTCAGGCCGCCAAAGTGGAATGTGCAGAATTTAACCACTAGACTTCAGGGGCTGGCCCCAGATTGACTGGCTTTTGCTGTGTGGGGACTGGAATTGGCCACCCCAAAATATGTCTCTTTGGCATGATGATTCTTTGAGGCTAGTTACTTTGCAGACAGGAAAGCAACTGAAAAGTAGACTTTACGTACCCTTTGTAAAAGACATTTACATTGTAAAGGAACTTTACATCCGTAAAGATATCTCCCTCTCTGTACCAAGAAGAGGAGATGACCTTCTCTCTAGAAACTCGTAATCAATGCCAAAGGCAAGGAGTTAAATCTGCATTTTGTTTGCTGTACTTGCGTGGTAATCTCCCATGATCGACTCCCCTCCACCCCCAACATCCTCCTTTGTCTTTAGATATTTAAGTGGTGGTTTCGGCCATTTTGGTGAGTTGCTCAGCTTGCCTGACCTCTCCCATGTATACATGTTATAAAGCTCTGTTTAATTTTCTCTTGCTATTCTGTCTCGTGTGAATTTAATTCGTTCTCCAGCCAGACGAACCCGCATTAGGTAGAGGAAAAGTCTTCCTTCCTACAGCTGCCAGCTTTAAATTCTGACTTTTGTCAAAAAACTCGATCATCCTTCAAACAGATGTGCTTCCACCTCTCAGAAAATAGCAAGAGGCTCTAGTTATAAAGGGAAGGATTTGAAAAGACTAAATCATGGTTACTACCTTACAGTAGGATTTAGCATTTAATACACTAATTTTTGGCAAGAGTTTGGCTGGTTTCTTTCCTTCCCAGAACTGTTATTCGCTGTGCCTGCTTTATTCTTAGCTGCCTTTTCAAAGCAGAGGCCCCACTGGGTTTTGCATCAGTTGGAAGGCAGGGGTCCTATTCTTTCCGCTTCTTGAACTGAACTGGAATTTGTGGTTGGTACCAGGAAATGTGTCTTCTGCCTTTTTTTTCCTTTCTGGGAAGTATAGCAATGAATGGCAAATTAAAGTCTTGGGTGCTTTTAATACCACATGAACAGTTCCTGCAGAAGCACTATAGCTTTGTAGAAAATTATTGGAGATTCATTGTCCCTAAATGGCATATTTTTACACAACACCAACTTCAAGACAAACTTGCCTAAAGGGCCTCATTTTTAGGTGGTTGGGATGATTGGGGAACAGCTGTCTCATTTTTACCTAATAAGGATTGGAGGCCCTTTAGGAAATTTCTGCTTATGGACCGGGGATTGCTTTTGAAATTACTTCTGTTGCCCCGAGAACTATAAGTTCTAGGATGACCCCATGTATCATTTGAACCTTCCTTTTCCTAAAGACCTCCACATTTGCACACTTTGTATCACAAGTCAACCTTTGAGACCTAACCGTCACCTAGTTCCCTCCAGGGACGGGAGCTCTAGTAAAGGGCAGGACACTTGGCAGGACCAGGACCTGCCCAGATTGCCACCCTTTCCTGCCTTTGTGCTCTTGACACCTGTTTCTCCTGTGGTAAACACTTGAACCCTGTCTTTCAACTAATGCAAATCCTATTCTTTCATCAAGACTCTTAGTAGGAGTCTTGTTTCCACATAGGAAGAGATTTGTCTCCTCTTCTCACCAGGGTAAGCATTAGGATTGGAAATTTTGCCTCCTTGCATCTTATTCTCTCCTTCCTCAAGGGAGAATGAGGGGACAGTCTGGCCAGAACTTGACATCTATTGAGTCTGAGCCAGGTCTGCTGGTGGGAGAGTAACTGGGCCCCAGAAGCAAGATTCGGGCTTCACCTATTTGTCTTCTTTCACTCCCACTTTTCAGGTGCAAGGAGTCTCTCCTCTCCCCTTTACTTCTGGATCCAAGCACAGGGGTTTTCCTCTGCTTTCTGTCCTCACACAGTAAGCACACTCAGATGGGGCCAAGGTCCATGGCAATGGTCCTTCTTTTTGTAGTGATTGGGATAACAGCATTCAAAATCTGCTCTTCAAATGCACTTAATTGCCAGAGACAAGGTGGACATGGTTACTAAGATGGACAGCTGGGCTGAAGTAGTCATCAGAATGATCTGACCTACAGAAATCTTTGGCATTAGCAATTGATTGAGGAGTCCTTAGAATGGAAGTAGATGGGCATCCTACTAAAGTCTTATTTGATTGAAGTAGAAAAGCTGTCGGTCTGGTAAACAGAAGTCTGACTTGACTCACCATAGTAGAGAGTCACATTCTCTCAACCAATTCCCAGACTCGATCCTCTTGACGGATGCAGAGCCCTTTGAATGAAGGATCTCCTGAAGGAAAGATCCTTGAATGCTGAATTCCCTAGAGGGAAAACCCTGCTGCACAGGCAAAGTTTATACTATAATATTCCTCCTAGCCTTCCCCAAAGGGCCCTGTGGGCATTTCCCAGGGTGACTGTGCACTGGGGAAAGGAGAATGATCAGATATTGTGACTCTGGCTCTGAATTGACACTATTTTCTGGAGACACAAAATGCTACTGTGGTCCACCAGTGAGAATAGGGTTAAATGATGTCAAGTGATAAATGAAATTTTGGCTCATGTCAATCTGGCAGCATAACCAGTAAGTTCCTGAACCCACCTGTGACTAATTCCCCAATTCTAGGTTGCTTTGTTGGAATAGACTTACTCAGCAACTGGCAGAAGATCCGAATTTGTTCTGTGACCTGTGAAGTGAGAGCTGTTATGGTAGGAGAGGGTAAATGGATGCCACTAAAACTACCTCTACCTACCAAATTAGTAAACCAACAGTAACTCTGCATTCTTACAGGGACTGCAGAGATTAGTGCCACCATCAAGGATCTAGAAGGTTTAGATGGTGATTCTACCAAATCTCCATTTGCGATTTAGCTGATGAAGAAGACAGATGGATCATGGAGAATGATGGTTGACTATCATAAACTTAATCTGATGGTGACTCAAATTATAGTTGCTGTTCCAGATGTGGCTTCATTGCTAGAGCAAATCAACATATCCCCTGGCACCTGGTATGCAGCTATTGATCTGGTGAATGTTTCTCCCTCTATACCTATATTAGTAAAGACCATCAGAATAGTTCGCCTTCAACTGGCAGGGCTGGCAGTATACTTTCGCTATCTTACCTCCAGGCATATCAACACTCAAGCCTGAAGCCAAAATCTGCTCCACAGGGACCTTGATCACTGCTACTTTCTATAGGACATCATGCTAGTCCATTACGTTAATGATATTATGCTGATAGGACTTGGTGAGCAGGCTGCAGCAACTGCTTTAAACACCTTGGTTAGGTATATATGTGACAAAGGGTAGGAAATAAATCCCACAGAATTCAAGAGTGCTGCATGATCTGGCGGATCTGATGGTGTTGGAAGTGCCTGTAGCAGACAGGGATGTTTTAGGAGTTTTGGGAGGCCCTTATGGGTGAATTAACAGTGCAGACCTTTACGATTTGGAGCAAAGTTATGACATGCTCTGCAGATAACTATTTTTATCTTGAGAAACAGTTCTTGGCTTGCCTATGGGCACTAGAAGAGACTGGCTACTTGACCACCAAATTACTATGAGACCTGAGTTGCCTATCATGAACTGAACTTTTTCCAACCCACCAAGCCATAAAGTTTGACATGGATAGCAGCACTCCATCATCAGATGAAAGTGTTATATACGAGACTGGGCTCAGGCAGGTCCTGACAATTAATTTGCATGATCAACTAACCCGGTGGTCCATGGTCTCTACTCCTGCTACGTAGCTGTCTCAATCTCAACCTTCAACCATGGCCTCTTAGGGAGTTCCCTATGACCAAAAAGACTGAGAAAGAAAAAAATCTGTGCTTGGTGTCCACATGTTTCTGCATGATATTGTGGCTATATTCAAAGTCATGGCTGTAGCACTACAGACCCACTATGGGATGGTAATAGAAAATCATCTTGGTGACCAGAATTGTGAACAGTGTACCTGGTTCTTCATTTTGGCTAGAAGGAGAGATAGCCAGAATTTCAGTCCTACACTGATTCACCTTGGTGGCTACTGATTGTCTAGATTTTCAGGGAATTGCAAGCAGCAGTATTGCAAGATGGGTAACAAGGAGGTCTGTGGAAGAGGGATGTGGATAGACCTCTGTAAATGGGCAGAGGATGTGAAGATACTTGCAATCTCCCTAATCTAGTATCAACTAAAATTTCCTTCTGTTTCCTGGTTCTACCTTTAGAAGCACCTAGTAAAGCTTTACCTCTTTTTTCCTATCCTATCTTGATAGCCTGGCCTCTGAGACTTCAACTTTTCACCTAAGGAAATTGTAATTGTTTTTCTTATTTTTCTCTTTGATTCTGTTTAAGATCCAACCTGCTTTTTACATTGGTCTTCTTTCTCTTTGAGTCTGAACAAAATCACTTCCTAGGGACAGAGCTGTGTAGCACATGCTTTCAAAACATCCTCTTTGGACTTTGAGATGTAATGGCACCACTGGGCTTTTTCACTACCTCAGCTCAAACAGTTGGTTGTACCCTCTGTCATAAAGGGCCCATTCTTCCTTATCCATGTTTTGATCAAATATACCTTTCCTGACCGCAGGAATTTTACAATCATGTTTAGGGCTTACCTGGTTAATTCAGAGCCAAATTGAAGCAACATGGTAGAGATAATTCTAGATGCCTGTGGTCAAGCAATTTCAGCCTACTCCCTTAAACTTTCGTCTTCCTCCCTGGTTATAGTTCAAAGTAAAGTGAAGTGGGACAGAATTTGGTTCTGACATTGGAATGCAAAAGTCTCCAGTAGCAGTCCCAACAACTATAACACCACTACTTTGATCCTCTCTTGCCCATATAGGTATCAGCTCTTTTATAACTGTACTCATGATTGACAAATGAATTTTAAAAAGAATTTTATGAAGAGTTATTCTTTCTATTTATGCCTATCTTCAGAGGTTCTGATGGCCCTGAGACAAGCCTTAGCAAGATCCAGTGGGGGCTTTGTCCTCTGAGGTCCCTAAAGAAGTGAAGCCACCACTCTGGTCTAAGCTCCCAGAAAGACCCTCTCTCAAATGCAGAAGTAAATCTCTCTCCATACGCAAAAACTTCTCACCCTGTTTTAGGTTCTAGAAAACATATTTTGATCCCAAAATGAATCCTTTTCTTTCTAAACACAAACTTGGCCCTGTGCCTTAGGTTATCAGGCAAAGCTGTAATTAATATCAAACACTAAAGCTTGCGGGGTCATGCCAGTTAGCTGCCAAAACCCCAAGAGCACCAGCTTCAGGAGGCACTCCAAGATGCTGGGCTCCCCATATGGTTCTTTGCCCTCCAAATGCTACTTTCTCTGTCTAGGTATAAGTTTTCCTTGCCAACATGCCCTGTGTTGGTACCTGGGGTGCTAATCACTCACTGACACTATTTCTGGATTCTTAGCCAATTGAACACAGGCAAAAGGAAGTCAAATGCACCTTGCAGCAGCGTTTCAGCCTTGCTGGCTTGGTGGCTTATGATCAGCAATGTTAGATGGTGGATTTTAGGCTGAAATGGAGGCCAGCATTTCCTCCTTTCCTCCCAGTCTGGGCCTTGATCCTTAGCCATAGGGAGAGTTGTTTCTGCAGAGCATGAAGTTTTCCCAACCACCCATACAGAGAATCACGACTGTTTAATAACCCAGTGTCTGGCAGAATAGAGAGGTCCAGTTAAAAGAGAGACTGGCGTGTTGTCCACCTTCCAATGCTGTGTCTCTTCTCCACCCTAGTCAGCTTGGTAAGTGTATGTCAGATTATTCTGTCTTGGTGGGCAGATCTGCTTCTATTCCAATGAAGAAGTATGAGGAAAGAGGCAGAGAGAAGATCAAGGAGTATTCAACCCAATATTGCTCCTTCATCCCTATGGAAATGTGGAAGGGAAGGTAAGTGTTCCCCCAACAGATTCCAACTGAGATGAGGACACTGCTCTTGCTTTGACGAAGGCATGTTTTAAGAAGTTACTGTAAGTGGATTTGTGATATATTAGAAAAATATTTTTAGAACTTCGAAAGCTTAGTTTTAGCTTTAAATTACTTTGCAAATAGCCAGTGGATTAACCGTTTCTTTTTGCTTGTTATAAAGCAGGGTAGGGTATTTCTCTTGCCTGGTTCCCCTGAACCCAGAGAACGGGAAATCTGGTTTACACAGAAACAACTTTGACTCTCAAGGTCAAACAGCATACTGATGAGCTAGAATTTTATTTCTTGAATCTGCTTACTCTGCCTCACATCAAACAGCGTTGCCCATATGCCTTTCTCACAAAGAAAGCTGTGGGGTATTGCGTAAAACTGCTGAATCATCGTCATGGTATGGCTGAATGCATAGTCTTCAGGAGACAGCCCTTCTCTCAACAAGGATTTCCTGAAAAATTTTTTACTGTATTCCACATGACACTGGCGTAAGTCCAGTAATGATAGACATTGCCTTGTCCTTATCTTTCATGAACTTAAAAGAGTCAAGAAAATACAATATTTGGTCTTTTAAATACAATCTCATAAATATACACAAAATTCTGGTTTACAAATACACTAAGACCTCTTTCAAAGAACATTTTGTAGTCTACAGATCTGGTCACAATATGCATCATATTGCAAACCCCCCATGCATCTCTGTCACTGTATCCCACGAAGAACCAACAATGCTCTACATATAAATGTCATATTATATGGAATTTTACCAGAGTTACTCAAGATAAAAAGTGCTTGTTGGTCATACAAGAAAGGGAATACAGGGGCTGGCCCTGTGGCTGAGTAAGTTCTCATGCTCTGCCCAGGGTTTTGCCGGTTTGGATCCTAGGCACATACATGGTACCACTCATCAAGCCATGTGGAGGTGGCGTCCCATATAGCACAGCTGGAAGGACCTACAACTAGAATATACTACTATGTACTGGGGGACTTTGGGGTAAAAAAAAGAAGATTGGCAACAGATGTTAGCTCATGTGCCAATCTTAAAAAAAAAAAAAGAAAGGGAATATATTGGCTCAGGTAACTGGAAAGTCCAAGGGGCATCTGGCTTCAAGCAAATTTTAAATAATGTCATCAGGGCTTTGCTTCCACCTATGTATCACAGCATGTGGGAAAGATGGCCACTGGTAGACCCAATCCTACATATTCTGCTTCTAATCCCAGGCAGCATCCACTGATTACATTTTAAGGAGGACTCTGTGCCACTTTGGCTTGTATGTTCATGCCAGAACCAGTCACTGTGGCCAGTGATATGGAGTACCATGATTGGTTTGACTCAAGTCATGAGCCCACCCTTGAGGCCAGGGAGGGCTGCGGTCTTTGGACTCAGCCCACCCTTTGGCCCAACTATGTGGAATAAGAAAGAGGTAATTCCACAGAGAAAGGAGTGATACAAGATGAAGGGAAAAAGAATGCTGAACAGCAAAAAACAAAACATGTCTAGAGCAATCAACTCTACAGAAGAAGCCCTTTGGATTCGCTTACACTTTGAAATGACAAGATTCTTAAGGTGTTAGGTAGTAGTGTGCTGGTAAATGTTTGAAACAACTGGAGGTCTGGGGAAAAAAACCCTAATTTGTACCATTTGCCAAATTCCATGATGTAAATACTCCAGCAAGGCCAATTTCAAGCTACCAACCTCACATTACAGCCCATGGAGCTAGGAAGAGATGAGCAGTAGAATACCATTGTGTACTATTTCTACCAGACAGATACAATACATGTGAATCAGCCTAAGAGCATAGGTAATAGGAAAACGTAGTAGAATAAGTAGGAAGTGGTGAATATTTATTATGTTTGGTTTTGATATAATGTATTTAATTACAAGTTTATAGCACACTGTTTTTAATAACGGTGTTAATAACCTAGCTCGTATTGCTTAGCCCTTCTGATTTCAAACCTGCACTCACCAATCGCACCCTACCTTGGATAATTTACAGATTTACCCATCTGGGCTCAAAAGGCCTCCATGAAGAACTTGATTATCCAAGTTCTTTTTTTGATATGACAAAGTGCTTTTCCCCTCTTTCTACTTTCAAATACAAAGTAAAGAAGTGTGTTCTGAACTCATAACAACTTGCTTTCTTTGCCTACCAGTAAGTTTAGCTACACTGAAATAGGATAGAAAATTTGTTCATCATTTTGTTATCTTCTTTTAGATAAACTTAAAAAAGTCCATACAAAATCTATTCCCACAGAGAGTAGATCAAACACAAACGACATCACATTAAATGATTAAAATACAGTCTTAGAGGAACAAAAAAATAATACAGTCTCATCACTAGTTAAAGCCAAGAACTCAATACAGGAATGTCGATAAAATAAACATCAATCAACTTGCTGCAGAACAGCTCTTCAAACTCAAGGTAAGAAGGCGCAAAAGTTCAAAGTCTCGTTGACAAGCAACTCTTATTCTTTTTCCAGCGAGGAGGCCAGAAAAAGATCAGAAAGATTTCGTTTTGTGTTTGATCTGCCTTTGAGGTACCTTGTTCTGCAAATTATCGTGGCCCAAATGGACAGACTGGAAGTACTCAGAGGACAATTGAACGTGCTCAGAGAAAGAGGAGCCTAGTATTGTCAAGTGAGTTGTTTATGACCAACAGGTGTTGGAATGAGGGTGCAGGGAAACTAATGTGAAGTGAGAGAGACCTCTGTTCTAGAAGAGAATGCTCCTCTCGAGTTACAAGTTACACCAAGTCATTTTCGCAGGCAAACTAGAAAGTGTGGGGCTTCTCTCTGTCCATAACCAGTCGTTTCTTTAGGGAGAAAATTTATCAATCACCATCTCTCTTTAGGAGTCAAGTGCTATTATCTGAAACACTTTTTCTCTAGGCAGCAGAATAATGCCAAAGGCAACAGAAATATTTCTCTGGAATTAATTTTCACTGTGGTCACTTATGATTATAGACTGGTGTTTAATCCAATTTTCCTACAAGTTGTGTGGGTTTGACTTTCCCTAATGTTCTGTTTATAGCTGCTCAGTGTGTTGCTTGGAAAATGATGATGAGGTTATAAAGATAGCTTGGTGACTTCACCCAAGACAGGAGGAAACAAAGCAGTGGCTCATGAATTAGCAAATCCTTTTTAAATGCGGATGCCCTTTTAGGAATGGGTGACAATGGCAAGCCCACAGAAACAAGCTTCGCCCCTCATCACAGGCGACAATTAGCTTGTTCAGATGAATGGGTCTGTGTTGATGTGTTATAAATACTCTTGAGCTCTGTAAACTCCCTCAAAATGTATAAAAATTCCCCATAGTACATTAGGTCTTTGTCCTGGGCTGTAAGAAATCCCTGGGAACTTAGGGTACCATGAAAAGGAAAAGATGACTGTTTCTGAGACCAGAAATTCATCCGTGTACATCCAGTGCATCCTTATGCAAAAGAATGTGTCTGGATGGAAGTTCTGTTTTATTTCTCAGCTCTGAGTGATGTATTGTTAAACAGAATTCCGCTGAAGTCTGCAAGATGTCAGTTCTGGAAACACTGTGAGGTTGAGGACAGGATGCCTCTTGCCAACTTTAGGTAGCGGTTTTACTGTCTGATGAGCTCGGAAATGGCCTTCACGGTCTCTGGGCATCAAAAGGGTGCAGTCCAGATGAAGCAAGGAAAGAAGTGGGGCCATGTGAGGAAAGAGGGCAGGGCTGCCATTTGATAGAGGGGCTTCAGACTCCATGAGTTCAAGGGCATGGACAAAGATCTAAGCAGAACGGAGGAAGTAGGGTGACATCAAACTGTGCAAGGGGGGCACCCAAGATGGATGCCTGAATTCAGCTCTGTCATCTTGTTTTCTGTTCTCACAGGTCATAGAGACTAATGCTCAAGTGAGCTTGTTCCCTTCTTTCTTCTCCTTTCTCGCTCAGGTTGGCTTAAGGAGGACAGTCTGGGGAGGTCTCTTATCAGAGGCCCCTGGACAGCCAGTCACAAGAATTAGGCAGTGAACATGTGCATGTCAGGAAGCCATTTGTGTAAGAATAGGGTCTGACTTTGTCTTAGGAATGATGGGAGCATATGTAGAGCTTTTAGAAAGGATGAACTTAGAGGCTATAAGGTGCCATACTCAGGATGCTGAGTGACACCACTATGGGGTTGGTGGTTTGGCCGTGACCAGGTCTGCTACAGGCATGATGACTCAGCAATAAATAGAAAACACAAGTGCATACATATGATGCAGCAAGAATTTTTCATGAGTTAATAGAGTGAATCCTTGACTATTGGCAGCGTAAAAGGCTAGGCTCTTGTGACCTAATGAAGTCCTTTCTCCACAGATGCTGACGTTCACACAGATCTTCAGGTGGACTTCTGTGAGGAATGAGTGAGACACCAGGAACCACTTTCACTCACTTGTAACCATTAATTCATAGATTCAACAAATATTTGTAAGCACCTGCTGTGTATCAGGCACTGTTCTAGGCACCAGGAATATAGAAGTAAATAAAACAAGCAAAAATCTCTGCCCTCTGTGAGCTTATATTTGGCAGGGAGAGAGAGACAATAAACAAAGTAAGCAAGTCTAGTTCAGAGATAAGCAATTAAGATCTTTTTGTTCAGGGATACATGTACACGTGGTAAAACCATAAAGAAGAGCAAGAGGCTGCTAGACATAAAATTGCTGGGCTGGTAGTAAATTGAAGTGAAAGTGACTGTCTGGAGGTCACTCTCAAGCTTTCTCAGGTAGAGACCAGCCCATTGTGGTCTAGCCAAGCTCACAGGCATTTCCATTGTGTACAGTGCTTAGCACCTTATCAGCCCAGAGAAGGACGGTGACAGGATTTTGGTAATTGGCAAACACTCCTAGTTAGACAATTTGTGTGAGCAGGAGTTGAGAATAGACTAATGTCTTCGAATAGTCCAGTGGTCCAACCTCTGACCAGAACGCCCTTGATAGAATGTCCTGTTCCCATGAACCATTTTCCTATGGGGGTGTTCAGGGGACCCATGTCCTGGGCACTGTGGCTTTTACCACCCATTCTCTGAATCCTTGCTTGAAGTCACCAGGTGCTATAAGAGGTTTTTAGAACCGTGTCCCCACAAACAAACAAGCTAAAGCTGACACTTTGATCATGTCGTTTGCATCCTCTCCTTATTATGAAAATTCACCAATCTACTACTGGAATTATTTTTAACATGGTGATTTATTAGCTGTATTCCTTTATTTTTATTTTGTATTGGACCATAGCTAGTCAGAATTGGTTTAAGCTTATTTCTGGTTCATGATACTCTTAACATGGCTCCATGAATGGCCTCTTTTATTTACTTCTTTTTGGTTGGTTTCCTTTAATAACACATTAGCAAATGAAACTACATTACAAAGCTTCTGCACAGCAAGAGAAATGATCAACAAAATGAAAAGGTGACGTACTGAATGGGAGAAAATATTTGCAAACCACACATCTGCTAAGGAGTTAATATCCAAAATACATAAGGAACTCATACAACACAAGAGCAAAAAAACTAATAATCTGATTTAAAAATGGACTAAGGCCTAAATAGATATTTTTCCAAAGAATATATTCAAATGACAAACAGGCACATGAAAAGTGCTCAACATCAGTAATTAAAAGGGAAATGCAAAACGGGGGCTGGCCCCGTGGCCGAGTGGTTAAGTTTGCGTGCTCCACTGCGGGTGGCCCAGTGTTTCATTGGTTCGGGTCCTGGGCGCGGACATGGCACTGCTAATCCGGCCACGCTGGGGCAGCGTCCCACATGCCACAACTAGAAGGACCCACAACGAAGAATATACAACTATGTACTGGGGGGCTTTGGGGAGAAAAAGGAAAAAAATAAAAAAGAAATCTTTAAAAAAAAGAAGGGAAATGCAAATCAAAATCACAATGAGGTATCACCTTAGACCTGTTACAATGGCTATTATCAAAAAGACAAGAGATAACAAGTGGTGAGGATGTGGAGAAAAGGGAACCCTTGTACAGTGTTGGTGGGAATGTAAATTGGTGCAGCCACTAAGGAAAACAATATGGAGATTCCTCAAAAAATTAAAAAGAAAACTATCATATGATCCAACAATTTCACCTCTCAGTATTTATCCAAAGGAAATGAAAACACTAACTGGGAAAGATATCTGCACTCCATGTTCATTGCAGAATTATTCACAATAGCCAAGACATAGAAACAACCTAAGTGTCCATAGATGGATGAATGGATAAAGAAGATGTGGTATATAAACACAATGGAATATTATTCAGCCATAAAAAAGAAGGACATTCTGCTATTTGAGACAAGGAACTTGAGGGCATTATACTAAGTGAAATAAGCCAGACAGAGAAAGGCAAATACTGTATGATCTAACTTATATGTGCAATTAAAAAAAAAAAACCAAATTCATAGAAACTGAGAAGAGATTGGTAGTTGCCGGGGCCAGGGAGTAGGGGGTGGGGGAAATGGGTGGAGATGGTCAAAAAGTACAAACTTTCAGTTATAAGATAAACAAGTTCTGAGGATGTATTGTACAGCATGGTGACAGTAGTTAAGAGTACTGTGTTGTATATTTGAAAGTTGCTATGAAAGTAAATCTTAAAAGTTCTCATCACAAGAAAAAAAAATGTGCAATTATGTGATGTGATGGATGTTAACATGGTAATCATTTTGCAGTATATACATATATCAAATCATTATGTTGTGTCCCGTAAACTTACACAATGTTGTGTGTCAATTATATCTCAATAAAACTGGAAAAAATAATGTCACTCATTCATGTACCATTCGGTCAAACAAAAAAGCTAGAATCGAGATGATAACCTACATATGTCCTTTTTGGTCCTCCCCCACTG
Source organism: Equus quagga (assembly GCF_021613505.1). Lineage (NCBI taxonomy): Eukaryota > Metazoa > Chordata > Mammalia > Perissodactyla > Equidae > Equus > Equus quagga. Next base: position 17,147,187 of record NC_060277.1, read on the forward strand.
CTCCCCTTTGCCACCCCCCACATGAGGTAATGATCCTGAATCAATGTTTGTCTTTCCCTTGTTTTATTTATTTATTTATTTATTTATTATTTTTTTTAAAGATTGGCACCTGAGCTAACAACTGTTGCCAATATATTTTTTTTCTGCTTTTTTTCTTCCCAAATCCCACCAGTACATAGTTCTATATTTCAGTTGTGGATCCTTCTAGTTGTGGCATGTGGGATGCCACCTCAGCGTGGCCTGACGAGTTGTGCCACGTCCGCACCCAGGATCCAAACCAGTGAAACCCTGGACCGTTGAAATGGAGTGTGCAAACTTAACCACTCGACCACAGGGCTGGCCCCTCCCTTGTTTTCTTTTTTATTAGAATTAGTTTTGACTTTACAAAAATGAGTAGGACCTACTTTTTTTCCACTTAATGTTATATTGCTTAGATTCATTCATAATGTTGTGTGTCACTGTAATTCCTACATTTTGACTGCTGCCTCATATTCTGCTATGTGAGCTTACCACTATTTATTCACCCATCTCCTGACATGGGCTCTCAGGTTGTTTATATGTTTTGTTATTATGAGCAATGGTGTTAAGTATATCTCTCCTGTGGAACTGCTGCTCACAGGGGTGTGAATGTTCAACTTTATAATACCAAGCTCTTTTCCAAGTAGTTTTAATCCTTTTCATTCCCATTAGCAATGTATAAGAGATCCTGTGGAGTCACATTCTCCTAAATACTTGATATTGTCAATCTTGAAAGTTTTTTGCTGTTTGAAAGAATATAACATGCTATCTTACTGTGTTCTTGATTTGCATTTCCTCCATCACTAATGAATATCATTTCAAATAGTTATTTGGCATGTATATTTCCTCTTCTATAAAATGCACGAATGGAAGAATGTTTGGAAAAAGATGAAATTAGAACCTTTCCACATAGATACAAATCAACTTCAGATAGATTAAGGACTTTAATATAAAGAAGGAAAGTTTATGTTCATGTTATAATGTATAAGTGAATATGTTTTAGATCTTGGTGTGGGGGTGGCTTTCCTAAAAAGACATGAAAATTATATCTGTAGGATATTGAGAAGTTTTATTCATATTAAAGTTGAGAAGTTTTATTCATCAAAAGATACATTGAAGACAGTGAAAAGATAAGTTATGAACTGGAAGAAAATATTTACAATACACACCACCAACAAAAGATTGGTATTAAAATAATATTTGTATTAACACCACCTCTAAACCATTAAGAAGGACATAAAAAACCAATAGAAAAATAGGCAAAAGGAGTGCACAAGTATTTCTTTTATTTCTCATCTACTTTAAAATTTGGGTCCAGTAAGGTGAAATGATTAAGAGTATGAATTCTGGCTTTTTATAAAAAGCCTGGGTTCAAATTCTTGCCTTGATACTTACGGTGTGATCTCTGGTAAGTGTCCTTAAACTTTCTAAGTCTCGATATCCTCAACTGTAAAATGTTATTGTATCAACTGATGAATGGATAAACACAATGTGGGACAGCCATACAATGGAAAATTACTCAGCCATAAAAATGATGAAGTATTGACACATGCTACAACGTGGATGAACTTTGAAAACATTGTGCTCAGAGAAAGAAACCAGACACAAAAAACCAGATTGTATGATTCCATTTATATGAAATGTCCAGAACAGGCAAATCCATAGAGACAGAAAGTAGACTAGTGGTTACCAGGGACCGGAGAGAGAGATCAATGGGGAGCGACTGCTCAGGGGTATGAAGTTTTCTTTTTGTGATGACAGTATTTTGAAATTAGATAGTGGTGATGGTTGCACAACTTTGTGAATATACTAAAAACCAGTGAATTGTACAACTTAAAATGGTGAATTGATGGTATGTGAATTATATCTCAACTTAAAAAAAAGAAAAAACGTTATTGTAAGTGATAACACACATAAATGTCTCAGCATATTGCCTACCACGTAATAATCATGCAAATATTGCAGGTAGTTTTAAAGCCTGCTATTCCATTTTCTTTTGTTTTACTTTTCCCCTAGCTATAAATATCTCTCTCCAGAATGTATGTTAGTTGACTCAGGTTTCATATAGCATTGCGAAAGATCAGAAATGATTTTCAAAATAGGATCAAAGAATTACAATGATTGCTCATGTGAATAATCGCTACCATTTATTGACTGCTTACCAGATACCAATCCTAATACTAGATGCTCTCTGAAAAATTTTCTCGTTAAATTTGTAGAACAATCCTATGAGTTATCCCCAATGTAATAACATTTGAGAAAACTGAGGCTCTCTTGGGCAAGATCAAACAACCAGTTGATCTGGGAATAAAACCAAGAACTTTAAAACCCCTAAGTCCACTTCTTTCTGCTATACTGCATTACACAAAGGTATACATTGCTGCAGGGAAAGGCAGAAGAATGTCAAAGAATGTTATGGAGTAATTTACTCCAATCCAACAATATGTTCGTATCATTTAAAAATAAAGCTTTCTATATAGCAACAGGAATTTTTTCTTTGAACGCTAAAGGTTTTATTTTATAAATAGACTGCTACTGATGGTGATGGTTTTGCTTCTGAAATTCTCCAAATCTCCTTTCATATACAACACAGAACATGGATGAACTTATAGCATGGAAGAGGAAGTCATTTAAATGTCAGTTCTGTGAATGTCATTTTAATCAAAGCATTTCAAATCCCCTTATCATGATTCTTCACAGCATCTCTCATAATTAGGAAGAGCTCTGAGCCAGTACTATGGTGTTGGAAAAATTTGTAATTGACAGCGTATAACTGAAATGTCATCAATAAAAATAGCAGACTGTAAACACATTGAGAAACGTAGCCTTCTAGCAAGTCGGCTTCTATGAACAAACCTCCATAGAAGTTTTATTTTTACCCCGGGTTTATTTGATCAACTGGCGACCACAGGACTTTGAGCTAGGGCTGAAGACATCACAAGAATAGTTTCTTTCCTAAGAGGGTTCTTCTCATCATCGTACCAAATTCTCAGACAGTTCTTCATGAGAAGTATGGTGCTTGAAGTCACGAAGCTTTCAGAAGAAGCCCCAAAATGAAGCCAAGGGTGTTTGAGTGGAAAGCAAAATTTCCTCTTTTAACTTTGGCAAACTGTGTTTCATATATAAAAGGCAGTGTTTCATCGAGGAGAGCTCCTTTTCAAGTATAGTAGAAAGCAGACATTCCACATCGCCACGTGGGTCTCCTGCTTTAAGGAGAAGCTAACCTTTGCTGGTGCCTTCTGTGGAGGGGACACTATAATATTTACCTTCCACATGCCATCTCATTCATCCCGCATCACTGCTCCTCTCTTACAGCCAGGAAATTGAAGCTTAACGCTGTTAAGTAATCTACACAGCTAGTAGGTTGAGGGGTCAAGACTAGAACTGATTTGTCTGGTCCCCAAATCTAGGCTGTCTTCACAACATGGTGTTGCCTCCCAGGGAAATACAGTGGCTAAGCAAGGAAGAATATTATGAACATAAGAATGACTTAATTCTTGTTATATAGTGCACTCTAAAATGAGAGTTTAAAAACATGTACTGAAGAATTATTCTTTTCTAAAATTAAAGATATTCCTATTTGTAGAGTTTAGTAATCCTGATTGTTATGAGAAAAAAATCTTACTCCTCGTTCTTTACGTTTCCAGGGAAAAAATGTGGGATCGTTTTCCTATCTGGTTCTCATTCTCCCCAAAGGGGAGAGAGTGACCATCGGGAGATGGCTGAGAGCATCACATCCAGCGATGCACCCCCAAGAGCCCGTTGAATGTGACGCAGGCACTTCCTCGTCTCAGGGATCCTCTACCTGGAACATGCTTTCTCTAGAAGCCTGTGTATCCAGTTCGCTCACCTCCAGGTCTTTGCTCATATTGCCTTCTCAGTAAGGGCTACCTGGACCATCCTGTTCAAAATCAGAGACTGCTCACCGCCCCCCACTCCCCAATCTTGCTGTCCTCCACTGTTTTGTTTTCCATAGCACTTACTATTTTCTAACATATATATCTATTGATTATATTTGTTGCTTATTTTATGTCTCACCAACTGGAATATAAGCTCTTTGTGTGTTTAGTTTATTGATGTATTCCACGTGCCTGGGACATACTTGCTTAATGAATGAACAAATGCATGAACGTGAAACTATAGATTTCTGTACTTTTTCTATTTCCTTCCATTTCTACTTGCAAACTAATCGATTATTTACTGAGTTTTGTTTTTTGTAAATCCATGCTACAAACAGCAAGGAACAGGCAATACACACAAACCTTCAACTCTTTTCAAGCACTTTCCCCAGCGCTGCCAACTGAGTAGGTATGTTATTGCAGACAGATGTTTGGTCTACAAATGTCTCCAGCTTTCCAGCCTATGATATCTATTTCCTTCTCTTTATACTATAGTTAAATCAGGAAAGAGAAACAATTTTAAGTTTTCCTATGAAAAAATGCTCAGTTATGCCTTATATTTGGTGATGCCTGCATAGGCGAAAGCCAGAAAAGAGAAACAGATCTAGAAAGGATCTTGGAGAAATGATCACCTGGTGCAGTCCTCTTTTTAGTCCTAAAGTTTTTTCAAACCCATCCCAAAGGAAATAAGAACCACATCTTCCTTAAGGTTATCTCGACAAAGAAGCTCTATCGTCCTCTTCAGTAGCTGATTCCTGGATCCTCCGTTCACCTCTAATTTTGGATGTCCGTGTTCAGTGGTTCTAAACTCCTCATGCTGCATTTTAAATCTATTTCATCTGTCCTTTGTTCATAGACATAGAGTGTATTGTTGATGCTTAGCATTTGTGTACGCCTACGCTTAATATTTCCATTAAAACAACAACAGACAGTTGGCCTAATAATCCCAGTGCCTTCGAATGTATTGATTTTTCCCTTTTATTTTCACATAGGTAAGAAAGATGTTGCCAAGGTTCCTTCTTCCTTTTTCCAGATGAGGAAACACAACTTTAGAGAGGTTAAATGATTCACCTAAGGTGCCACAGCTATTGAATTGCTGTACCATGTTTCAAACTTCGTTGGCCTGACTCCAAGTGCAGGGCTCCTGCTCACTACAGCAGCGATTTCCAGCCCAACTCCACTCCTGTTATCCCCTCACTGTTCCAGAAGTGCCAAGTGAACCTGTGACTGGTCAGGTAGAACATACTTCCCAGCCTCCCTTGCAATGAGGGCAGTAGGGGTGTGGGCCCTCCCTTGTGTGGTCCTTTCCAGGAGACTGGGATGGTGATGCCAGGACAACTCTGGAATACTAGAATATTTGTCAGCCTGGGTCCCTGAATACCTGCTCTGGACTGTTGCATGAGGGAACAAAAAAACAAAAAAACCCTTGTCCTTTAAGTCACTGAATCTTTTGGGAGTGTTTGTTACTTCAGCTTTGCTTTCCCTGATTTATCCAACCCAGACTGCCATTTTGCGTGAAACCTTTCAGTGTTGGGAAATTTACTACTTGTCAATGCGGTAAAAGTTAATTCTTTTTTTTACGTAGCATCAAAATATTTTTTCCTATTTCTCCTAGTTTTTCCCTTTGGAGGAACCAGAGTTTCAGTGCACTTCTTCAGAATAAGACTGGAAATATTTGACCACAGCTTAAGGGCAACCAAGTCATCTTTTGTTCAGAGCTTGCATATAAGCGATTGTGTTTTACAAACACAAAATAATCACTAAAACTAGAAGGTACCTCTCTCCTAAAATGTCCTATATTGTATGGCATTTGGTATCACTTTTTCCTGCTGCTGCTTTTTTAAGGCCGCCGAGAGCGAGGCCATGGAGAAATTCTTCTAAGAGAATTTTGGTTCAGTTCTCTCCCCAATTTAACCTGACTGTCCAAACAGACTCAGAGAAATCTGATGAAATGGCGGTATTCGGGGGTCATAGGGGATCTAAGCTGACTTTATATTATAGCTACATTCTTGCAGAGAGAGAGAAAGGAAGAGAGGAAGGGAGAGCGAGCACAGGACCCCTGGTGTCAATGCAGAAAATGAAAGCTTTACGAAAATCTGTGAGGAGAGGAGCGGTGTGGGACTAAAAAGGCAGCGAATGATTGAAAGCTCTAGAGTCACTTTCCAAGAAGGCGTTAAATGCTTTCCTTGTTCCCTGTCATCCTTGATCCCACTCTGGGGAGTCCAGGACTCTCAGCAGGACCCTTTTCACCAGCGAGATCACTTTTCCTCTTTCAATTTGCCCAACGCAACTTCTTACCAGGACTCTCCCATGTCCCCACGTGGTCAATATTTGGCTAATCGTTCATTTTCTCCCAATTTTAAGCACTTCAATTAGACACCTTTAAAGTGATCTGATACAATTGTGTCCCCTGACTGGCCCAGTCAACTTAGAGAGGTTCTCCCTTGCTTGATTCCTATCCTGAAAGGAGTACTAAGGTCCAATGATGATTTGAGGTTCTTCAAACATAAGATATTAAAATAGGGACTAGTCTTCAGTCTCAAAAGTCCATCCTAACTTGACAGGCAGGCGAGCTCCACTGAAATGCTTTGGTTCCTAAAAGCAGACGTCATTTTTAATGTTGACATAGTAGGGATTTCAACCAGTGAAACAGCCTGAACTGTCAATGCAAATCATCTTTGTAAGACTCTTTATGGAAAAAGATGGGGGCGGGGAGCAGGAGAGACAGCGAAGAGAGTGAGCTGGGCTGACCCACCTGCTGATCTCGCCAGAAACCATCAGCAGAAAGTCTTAGGTTGGAAATACTGGACAGGGCTTATGACTCTGTGGCTGAGAAGGATGATTGTCTTCTTGCTTAATGTCATTCATCTTCCAACTCCATGAACTCACTTTGTTCATCCTGCCCCGACTGGCTTTCTTTCTGACTAATTCCTTCCTTGTCTGGATGCTCCAAAAGACACAGCAACAACTGAGACAGCTGAGGCTTCTCTGTCCACTGGAATTGTCTGGCTCCAAACAAGAGTGCATTTCCTGGGCACAGCATTGTCCGTGTCCCATAATGGTCTCTCCTGCTTTCACTAATGGCAATAAAAGGGCCCTTTGTGACTGGAAAGTGTGTGTGCACGCACACACACACACACACACACACACGTATATACACTTGAAAGAAAAGCTAGGACATGTTTCCCACCAAAAACCCAGGGCTAAGCTACAACACATTCGTTTACTCAAAAGGTCAGTAATCAAAAGCAAAATGTTGTCACTGGCCTCTGCTGTGTCTGAAGTCATCTTCAAAGATGATATTGACTTCCTTCCATGAGCCAGGCATCCCCGCTCCTTCCCCCTGCCCTGCCTGTGTGAGATCTAAAATAATCTATTGGTCTTCATTAAGATGCTAACAGAGGTCAGGAGGCGGTAGGGAGAGGATGCAGAGTTTGATCTTCTCTCAGAAAATCACAGTCTGTCCCCAAGTATACATCCCTTTCCTTGTAAAGCACAGCTCTGGGGGCAGGCAGCCTTCTCAGATGTGGGCAGTACACCTCTCAAGGGATGCAGGGCTCTCTTTGAAGGACTTTGCTCCTTTTAGAGTCACTCAGGGAACAGATTGGAATTGACTTCTGCATCCTCCTTAGCATTCTCTTCAACAACCAGTCCTCCCCTGCTCTAACTTAGCCTCTAATTTTAGGCCTATGTAGAAAATTCCTTTTAACTCATGTTAGACCTACTCTTGCTGTGAAAGCTTTCCCCCAATAGTATACACCTCCAATATTTACTTTGAAAACTTCCTACCGACTTCTCCCATTTGTGCTCTCAAAAGAAAGTTCCCATTTGCCTTTCAGTGTCTAATTTTTCTTTTCTTGAAAAAAAAAAAAAAGATATCATTAAATGGAGTGAATGCTATAGCCTGTAGCCTGAAATGCTGGGCCTAGAGCTTAACTGTCAGTTCTACCTCTTATTATTTGAATAACCCCGTAAGTCATTTAACTTCTGAGAGAACCAGGTTCTTTATTCAAATATCTCAGTAATGGTACTCAACCTCTGGGTTCAACTGGATATGTCCAAGGAAGAAAGCTGTGATGGATATTGGGGGTGTGAAGTAGGATAATGTAGGGGCAACAACCTGGCCCACGGGAAGCACTCAATATGTTTCTTAAATCTTAAGGGAAAAAAAGAGGAAAATATGTTCTGGGGTCCATCTCTAGTTCTCCACAAGATTCTGAGATAATCTTTCATGGAATCCTGGAGCAAGGAAGGACATTGGACTTACCTGGTAGAATACTATCATTTACAAGAAAGAACACTGAGCTCCTGAGAGGTTGACTGATTTGATTACCAAATAGTTCCCACAGAGGTTGCAGGTGTGCCTCGGGTCCCTGAGACCACGGTCAACAGTCTCTGCCCAATGCTGCCTCTACCTTAACCAGAAAGTTTTTCTCTACCAGATTTATTTTTCTCTAATCCAACTTACTTTTTTTGAATCTAGTACTTTACTCTCCCAATTCCTTTTACACTTTCTTAAATGTTACAAGGAGCCAAATCTGTTTTCTTTCTAAACTTCTTGAAAGATACTAAAATGGGAAACAGTTGAATTTGATGGTTTAACTGCACCATCTCAACATTCCTCTTTATGAGAGTGTTCACGCATGCGCCCATCAAACGCATATATAGCATGATGGCCATTTAACACATCCTCTTAAGAAAGGTTGCCAAACTACAGCTTGTGGGCCAAATCTGGCTTGCCATCTACTTTTGTAAATAAAGTTTTAGTGGAAAACAGCCATGCTAATTCATTTGTGTATTGTCCGTGGCTGCTATCTGGTAACAATGACAGAATCCAATAGTCATGACAGAGACTGTGTGGCCCACAAGCCTAAAATATTGACTCTCTGGCTCTTTACAGAAAAAGCTTGCCAACCTCTGCTCTTAGCATCAACTTCAGCTTTCTTCAAATTCCCTTTACGTATGTCTGCCAAGAAACTATTTTCCACAAAAGCCTGGATTTATTTTCCCAGGACATTTTAAAAGCTTTTTATTATTGATTTTTACCTATATAAAAAGTATGGTAGAAATTTGAAAAATACAAAAACACACAAAGAACATAACAATCAGCTGTAACGTTAGCAGGCAGAAATACCTACTGCTCGTCTTGGAGCCTTTGTCTCAGCTCAGGCAGCTGAGGAGGGCCAGGCCATCCCTGGGCATGAGAGCGTCCTCAGAGTCTAGAGTAAGCAATGCAGTTTGCAGCTGAGTGTCAAGGTAGGGAATGGAGATAGCGAATTGTTCTGCATGATATTCTGGGGAATTTAAAAATTCTCCATCATGTTAAAAAATGTTTTTTTAATTTTGATTATTTTAAGCTTCCAGGTAGGAGGATGCAGAAGAGAAAGAAAAGACATAAGATGGATGATCCATAAAATAGAGAGGCCAAGGGACTTTTAAGGAGAGAACTAAAGATTATTCAGCTTTGAAGTTGTATGGGTTGCTATGATGTAAACTTCCCATCGTCTTCCCCAAACCTTCAGTAAAATTGCCTTCACATCCAAAGATCCTGGGTGAGTAGTTGGTTTGGCAACTCTCAGAAGTGGCAGAAATTGATGCCCAGTTTCACATGGCGTGGACCAGGTTCCTCACGTGCCGGAGTGACTCCAAAACAAAAGTCTAGTCGAAGCAGGCGGTCAGCTCAAGATGCACCTCCTTTAACCTAATTCCCTGAGAAATTCAGATTGCCCTTGGCAAGGGCATTGGACTGTCTATAAATGGTAGAGTTGGGATATTTGATTGTCTAGATCAAAAGGCACAAGAAGAGCCTAGTTTATATGTGGAATATTAAGAAAAAATATGTGCATACCCCTAGAGCATACGTGCATATGTGTAGAAAACCCTTGTACACAGACAGTTTCTTTATATCCTCCCCTCCATATAATGAAACAACTAAGTTGAAATTACAGCTGGTTATTTCTGGAAACGTGTACAGGATGGTACAAGTTGTTTAGTTGTTTTCTCCAGGACAGGAAGTGGGAATGTTTTCACCAGGAAGGAGTGGTGACAAACTACATTAGTCTCCATCCATACTCTAAAAGGCCGGTAGCAGAAACCTGCCCTGGAGAAGATGTTCTTCCCCCTGGAAAATCACCACAGCATGATCCGCCTCCTCTATCACCTTATTTTTTGAGGAAGATCAGCCCTGAGCTAACTACTGCCAATCCTCCTCTTTTTGCTGAGGAAGACTGGCCCTGAGCTAACATCCATGCCCATCTTCCTCTACTTTATACGTGGGACACCTGCCACAGCATGACTTGACAGGCAGGGCCATGTCTGCACCCAGGATCCAAACCCGTGAACCCCGGGCCCCCGAAGCGGAAGGTGCGAACTAAACCACTGTGCCACCCGCCAGCCCCTCTATCACCTTTTTAAGGCCTGCCGTGCTCATGGGGGCACAGTTCACCTAGGTGGCATCACATACAATGTAGACCACACCACACAACTTACTTCATGGGCAAGGACAAATGCCTCAGTCTGCCAATGAAAAATGGTTCCTGAGGAGCACGGTGGAGGGTGTCAAATAAAAATAGCAAGTAATAGGATATATTGGAATATATGAGGAAGCCAGCTAATTTGGCCTGACCTTGTCTTTCCAAAAGGGCCTGACCTTGACTGTTTAGCATGCGTTGTATATCTGCTTTAGAGATTCCCTATGGCAAGAGCAAAAGGCCCTTGAGATAAAGGTGCAACTTCCCTCCCCCTCCTAACGTTGGCATCTCCTTAAGGATTAAGCATCTTTCCTTAGGCTAGGAACTGATTGTTGCGCTCACCTGTGACCACCCAGCTTGAGACAATAGACTTACCTCCTGCTGTGTCCTTGGAGATAGCAGACCCACTACCTGCTGTGTCCATCAAGTGCTGTGCTGACAGGGCAATCTTGTGACTATTGTGGGAGAGACATTTCAATCATGTGAAACACCCTCTTTGAGGGTATATAACCACCCTATGTACCCCCACTTCTTTGGAGTGCTCTGTTCCTTTGTGGAAAGACCTCCCGGGTTGTAATCCTAAAATTTAAGCTTAAAATAAAGTCACCCAAATTTTCATTTATAGATTGGTTATGGATTATTTTCATCGACAAGGGGAATAACCTCTTTTATAACCCTAGATTTTTTTCTTTTTCCTTCAGTGCCAAAACACACACACTGGTACGTCACAATTAACGAAGTTTTAATAGATGATCCTTATATAATGTTTGTTTAAATTTCAATACTTGGTTCAAATTATATATTTGCAGACTTTCCATGTTTTTGAAATATCCTAAAAGCATTTCTTTTGTGATTCTCAATGGCTAAAACTGGACAGAAATCACACATTTTCAGGCCAGTCTGAAATGAAAAAGGAATAGGTGGCCTCTCTTGTGATACGATCTGAGGGATATCTTCACCAATGTTCTCTGCACAGGCTTGTGACCCATTGATGTATTTCTACCAAATGAGATGAATTCTCTGAGTTGATTTCCCTGTCACAGTCTCCTGGGAAGGAAGAAGCGCTTAGGAAAAGTTCCTGGTGCCCCTCTAAAGCTCGCCGGTAGCTCTCCATCCTCTCAGGTGGAGGCAAAGCCCTTTCCCAGGCTGCCTGGTCTTTCACTGCCTGGCCCCCACAGCAGGTGGCCCAGTTCTTCAGGAGCCGTGGAGAACCCACTGAAGGGCACACTTTTAAGCTAATGTCAGTGCCTGGCACCTGTCCCTCCCTCCCTGACAGCAAAGCCACCTCCTCTGCCACCAGGAGATTAACTGCAGCTCAACAGAGCACAGCGGGGCACGGATGTGTGTGTCTTTACTCATCCGGTCTCTGTTTGTTTCCTCTTCCTTTCTGGTCGCATGGCAACCCAGCACATCATACCTTCCACCCCCCGACACCCACGATTTTCTCTTCATCCCAGCTATTAATGGCCACCTTCCCCTACACAGCCTGGCCTTCAGCCATGAGGCTTTCCGTGGGTCCCCAGAAGAGCTCTGCGTTTTCTGGCCTCGGTGTATTTGTGCATGTTTTCTTTGCCTGGAATGTCCATCCCACCCTTATCTGCCTGTAAAGCTCATACTCAACCCTAAAGACTCCACTCAAGCACTGCCTCTGGCCTTCCTAGGTATAGAAAATTATGTCTGCTTCTGTGTCTTCATTAGAACCTGAGGAAACTCTGACAGCATTTACAGTGTTGTAAGTTTTTCTTGTTTATTTGTCTCCTGCTCTAGATTGAGTCATCCAAAACAAAGACCATATCATCTCTATACACCCAGAACCTATAATACTGCCTGGTCTTTATACACCCAGAACCTATAATACTGCCTGGTGCCTCATAAATAAGTCCTGGTTAAATCAATAAAATATAATAGTTACTAAGTCTAATGAGAAATGCTTTGTTTTAGCCTTTATGGGTGACTAGCTATAATTAAACTCTTCACTTTAAGTTGAAGTTAGAAAATATCCAACCTGGTATTTCCTCTAAACTCCACATTCCTCTAAATTTTACATTGTGCTTATTAATATCACTCTTGAACGTCTTCTAGAGTTTTCAAGCAATATGACCCAAATTGAATTTATCCCTCAGTCCTTATCTTTCTGGTTTTCCCCATTTCAGTTAATGCCAATTGCTTTCTTTCAGTTGCTATGTTTTCAGAAGCCAAATATTTGGGAGTTATCCCTGACCCATTCCTTTCTCTTAGGTTCACATCCAGTGCCTTAGCAAATCCTGTTGGATCTTCCTTCAAAATATCATTCATTCCACTACTACCTGGGTGCAAGCCACCATACCTACTTATCTTTATTGCAACAGCGTCCTAACTGCTTCTCCTGCTTCCACCCTGGGTGACCTCCCACCCCTGCCGCATGGTCTATTGTCAACACAGCAACTTGAGTGGTCCTTTAAACTTGTATGTCAGATCCTATCCCTTCTCTGCCCAAACTCTTCAATAGCCACCTTGTTCCTGGCTCTTCCCCCACACCTGAACAGTGCCTGGCATATAACAGGTAATAAATATTTGCCAAATGAGTAAATTAATGTTTAAGCCTTAGGATAAAAATCAGATACAAAGAAATTGCAACTTATTATTTTTTGGTCACCTAATAAGGTATAGAATATGAATTTACTACAATTTTGATATAATCGTGTTTTCAGTATCACCAAAATGTTCCAGAAATATCTGGGTACTGAAGATATTTTCTTTCGGCCTAGCAATAAATGGACTACAAAATAGCCATTTGGTCCTGGCCAGCCACATAGCTCTCAGAAAGTTGGTTTCTTCAGCTTTGAAAGGGAGGAATTGAATTCAAAGACTTTCATAATGTCTTGCAATTTGAAATGTCTATGATTTTTTTTGTGAACTTCAGCTCTTTCCCTCTTGAAAATATGGATGGCCTTGTCCTTCCTGAATAGCCTTTATTTGATTTGGTTTTTAAAATGTACTGGTTAATTTCACAGAAGAAACCTGCGGAGAAGCTGGGAGAATTCAGGCCTGGTGGGTGGGGCAAGGAGAGAAGCCCCAACAGAGACACAACCAACTTCCTGGGCCAAATGGGGCAGAGGAGAGTGTGTGAGAGACTGGCTGTGAGGACAAACCTCGTCTACTGCCAATCTGTGCCCTTTTTCTCTCTTGAGATCCAGGCCAGGGGGCTTAGTGAAGTGTCCGTCCTTGACTTTGGAAAGTAATGACAAGGAATGAATTTTCAAGTGCAGCTCATTCACACTTGTTTGAGAGATTGTATGAAAAGCTTTTTTAACACTGAGGTTGTCTGCAGTAATTTGTTCAGAGATATATTTAGACAGAAATCTAATATAAGATGAAGTCATTGGTGTCAACTCTAACAGGTTTTCAAGTGATTGGGTGGAAAGGTTGCTCACCCAGCCTTTGGGTGGGAAAATTATGAAAAGAAATCAAATATGAAAATTACAAAAACTTCACCTTTCAGTATTTTTCAATTAAATGAAATTACTTTTCAAAATATTTATCATGTAGGTTTCAGATGCAAGTCCTATAACCTGCAATTATTTGTATGTGACTTTTAAATTTTTCATTTAAGAATGGGAAAATTGCTTGCTTATGTAATTTTTAGCTTTAATAATTTCAGCTCTTGCTCGTAATCAGAAGGTAGCAAATGGCATACGCAAGCAAGGCAGTTCAAATGACTCAGCTTCAGCCCAGCCACTAACCTTCATCACGAATTGTTCAGAACAATTTTCCAACTCATTGACAACATTCTCCAGTTTCTACTGAGTGGTTTTGAAAATTGCTTCCATCATCTCTGCTCTAAGTTCCTCCAAAAAATGTGCCTTCAATGAGTAAACAAACATTCGCTACTTGCTTCTATCATGCCCAAATCCAAGGTTAATAAAGGTTGAGTGTGCATAGAGCTTGTAAAGATCAGACCTGGGTAGAATTGTTTATAGAATTGTTTATGTAATGTAGTAAACAATAATAGTGATAAACAACTCGAGAATTACAGAAATGTAGTAAAAGTTTTTCCCCTCCCCCTTCCCACTGTCCCTAGGCCCACATCTGGGGAACTACAGTTATCAGTTCAGTATCTTTGTGAAATTTTTCTCTATTCACAAACACCTAAAAACACATACTCGTACACACACAATATACGTAAATATGAACCCTTTCTTCCTCCTTTGCTTCCTTCCTTCCTTCCTTTCTTTTTCTCTCTTTCCAAAAATATTATCTTTCTCTAGTCATTATGCTGCCAATTCTTTTTTTTATGCAACAATTATCTTAGAGATCCTTCCACAATAGCACGTGTCAGTTTGCCTCATTTTTTAAATTGCCTCTCGATATTCCAAAGCACAATTGTATTATAATTTATTTAACTATTCTTCTATTGTTGGGCATTTAGGTTATCACCAATTTGTCATGGTCACTAATAACATTGCAAATGTGGGAAGAAGGGAGGAAGAAAGCAGAGGTAAAGATCAAGAAGAGAATCAATCTATGCCATTATATCATCTAAGACCCAGATGTCAAAATACAGCATCATGTTTAGTCAGGCCTTTGATAACTGAGAGCTGACCTCAGGCTACTAGACTTGAGGTATCACGCTGGTGGCCCACTAGCTGGCTGAAGGTCACTGCCTTGTGGGTGTTCAGAAGCATGTCCTACTCAAGTGGGCAGAAGAAGCCATGGCACCTTCAAACTCATTCCCTGAAGAACATATAAGAGACCCTATTTCTGAGCTTGCACGTGGGAGGGCTCCTTGGCCAAGCTGCACCTCAGCACATCCTCCAATGTTCTGATGAGAATCCTAATGCCACTGGGTTTCTGAAGAGCCCTGAGGTCTCAGCCTACCTCAAGTTCCACTCAGAACCTTGGGGTCAGTTCATTCCACCCAGGCTGCTCATTGTTGTCACTGACAGAGCCCACATACAAGTTCCTCTGCTCTCCCAATCTTCATGTTCTGCCTCCCATTTCATCCTTCCATGGCTGTCCTCCCACCTAGCCCTTTCCATGGCTCCTCTTGTACCCATATGCATTGGTGTCAGAGTCCTCTACGCCCTCCACCTCTTCACAGAGCAATTCCTACTTCCTTTTTCCATACTGACATCTGATTATTTGAAGAAAGCATCATTAATCTGTAGTCTTTTCAAGGGTCATGTGGAGGCTGCTCATCCTTCTTTACGTTCTCCATCTCTGGGCTTGGGTCTGAAAATGGGATGAGGAAGAAGAGATCAGAAGTGAGAGGAGAGTTGACCATCCAAATAAGATTCTTATTCTCTTATGTACGGGCCCCTGTCATTGGGCTATATCATGCCCTTCCCTTCCTTGTCATTCTCGTCTTCTAAACTCTTGGTTATTCCTCCAAATTTATGGAAACTTTGGTTCCTTAAATGTGTGCATTAAAACCGTAAGTCCCACCTTTATCGTGGGAGACTCCACTTGCAATGTGAGTCTCAGTGAAGTCCCTGGCCCTATAGGCCCTTGACTTCCTCTACTTCAGGGCTTGTCACCTCCACTCCCCATTTCCCTCATCCGCACCCATGCACACATTCCCATCAATAAGAATTTCTCCTCCTCTAGGATCTACTGTGCGCACATCTCACTCTCCTCCCAGCTCTCTCACTCCTTCTCGCCCACCACAGCTGCTTCGCAACCTTATCACGAGCCCCACTCTGACGTCCTGAGCCCAGAGCCTCTGCCTCATCCTCATTCCATTTCTTAGTCTAGTGAGTCTTTGTTCAGATTCCTTCCTTACTTTCTATCCTACTCTTCCTGTCTTCCCCCTCAACGCGTGCTCAAATCCTTGTCCAAAAGCCATCCCCTGAACTCTTTTAGTAGTCTTTGGAGGGGCATCCCACTTCTAGTGTTTGCTTCCGACGTTCACCTTACCCAGCTTTCCCAGGATGCCTTAAACACTCCATTCCATGGCAGGAAAACCTAGGCTTTCTCTTTCCCTTTCTCTCACGTTATTGAAGATACTCTCTATTGTTGTTGACATCACCTGTCCAGTTTCACTACGCTATCCTCAGTTTTTCAACAGAGTGATCTTTGGCCTTCTTGGAGAGTCAGAGCTGTCTGTCATCTTGGAACATCTTCATTTCCTAGGTCCAGGGTTACTTGAGAGGATATTTCCAAATTCTCTTATAATATTTTGTATCTTGAACACTAAAATTAAAACAGGACAAACCGACTTTGGCAATTGCTGTTTTCAAACAAAGCAGTGTTGCCACAAAATAGAAAGCCTAGGAGCATGAATAATAATTATGATCATAATACCTCATGCTTATATACTGCTTTTATTATTCACAAAGGGATTTCTATCTATTATCTTCTCTGATCCTTATACTAGTTCTAGGAAGTAGCACCCTTTCCTTTTTATAGATGAAAAACAAGCACGGTGTAAAGTGATTTCTGCTTGTTTACATGTCTAGTGTAAGAGCAGAAGCTGTTATTAGAGAACAAGATTTCTGAATCTAAACCTATGATTTCTTTCATAATTTGTTGGCTTTAAAAAGAAAATCGAAGTATATGCCAAAGGGAAAAATGACCAGTAAGGCTCGAATTATAGTCTAAGGCTTTATGACCCAGAAAACCCCTTGTCCTTGGAAATAATAGGCTAGGGACATCATGATTTTCCACTATCCTTGAACCATCCTAAAGTTCAAGCAAGGGCATGGTTATCAAAATACCAGCTCTAATTTTAGAAGGGACAAGAAGAGGAACAGGAGAGATGTGAGGTTTAATCAAAAGTGCTACCATTTAGTGATGTTAATAACCCAGTTATCAGGTTCTCGGAGGGTCTGGCACATTTGACCTCATTATCTGAGAAGCACATGATGTTGGATCCCAGTTTCTGGTCACTGGGCAGATGACTCAGAGCCACGATTGCCGAAAGCCTGCTGGAAACAGAATTCCAGGATTCAATAGGAGCCAAGAAATCCTTCCACACACTCTCTAAATAGCATGTGATAACTACTTTTATCAAATCAGAACAGCACCTGGGTTTTTTTCTGACCACTTAGTTTAGGTTCTCAGAGGATAGGGTAAAGGCCTAATCAAGAAAAATAACATGTATCCTGTTTTCAGAGTCTTCCTAAACATGCCTTGAGAAAGCAGAGTCTGTCCTGCTTTTAAGGTGAACCTTGTTACAAAAAGTCCAGGGAGAGTAAAAACAGTTTAACAACCTGATTGAGTACTTGGGCCTGGGTCTGATCAACAGGATGTGCAATCATTTCATATCCTTATGTCTGACCTCAAAGACCAAGGTGACTCCTGGCCGCAGCTGTGGGAATTTGATACCTGAGACACCTTGGGCCAGAGACCTACTCAGTCAGAAGATTCCAGATGGCTTCAACTACAAATTCTTTGTTGACAGGAGATTTAACCACAGCTGCTCAGGAAAACCTCGTTCCCAGAAAACACAACCAGTTTTTTGGATTGTCTTGGACATATGCTAGCCCTGGAAATGTGGATCCAGACTCCAAAAGTCTTGGGGTCTTCTCCAGCTCTGAGAAGGTTGAGAAGCCAAGGTCCAAGCTGGAGGAGGCTGTGAGAAGACTGGACTGCCCTTTGGTCATCCTATTGGCTTGTTTCTGCATCAGGAAGTGTCTAAGGGGTCAATACCTTCTCTGGTTCCTGAGAACTTCTCTGGCTCTTGTGAAACTGAGCCTCTTCCTCAGAACAACTTCAGGGGGTGTTTTAGGGCTGCTGGGGGTCGATAGACACCTGGAAGGGCCAGAATGGAATTGGACTCAAAGGGTCTGAGGGTGCTGAGACGCTCGTTGTGCTGGTGCTCGCTCCCTTGGCTGTCCACTCTGGGCTGACTTATGCCTTAGTTACTGAGGGCCACGGTGCTTGGACCCTCCCCAGCACTCAGTGGAAAGGTGAATACTCCCAAAAATGCTTGAAGCCATCCAAAGGCCTTGATAGGTTGATCCTAAAAGATGTTCGAGTATTCCCTGACTAATCATTGGTAACTGGAGAGGTCTGTGAGCATTAGGCTTACTTCCGCTTAGGCCTTGACCAGGTGAAACTATTCAATCTTGATGGGAAATAAGTACCCAAAGAGCCTCCCAAATGCCACTGCCATCAGTTATCTGTCTGAAAACGTGGTGAGAAATCGTGAGCAAATCCACCCTCAAATTAGACTTTCCTCTCAGAAGCTCAAATATATGCATGATACATGAGTTGTTGCTCCATTTTCTTTGAGGGACAGCCTCCTGCACCTCTCTGAGAGCCTGAAATAGCCCAGGCATGTGCCATTCTTTGTCTGCTTAAGAGCGGGGGCCAGGAAGCTCAACATAAAACAGAACCCAGGCCATCCTGTTTGGAATGTTGGCTTCTAGTTTTCTACTCATCAGGGAAGCACATGGTGGAAAAGATTAATGTACTAGTTCACCGAAGGGCGCAGTGACTTCCCTCTGCTCTGGTAATGTGGACCATCAGGCCCTCTTTCGGCCAGTGCACAGCGACAGAGGAGCAGGGCTGGATGGAGAGCTTCGCGTTGAGCCCATGGCTTATTGTACTTTATGGATGACTTCTAGATATTTGTCTGCCTAATAGTTTCACAGTGCAATTTGAGGAAATTAACAGTGAGTTTTAAAACATATCATGACTTTGGAAAACCATTTGACAATTTCTTAAAATGTTAAACACACATCTCTCTTATGACTCAACAATTCCACTGTTAGGTATTTACCCAAGAAAAATGAACATATTATGTCCACGAAAAGCCTTGTACAAGAATGTTCCTAGCAGCTCTATTCATAATAACCAAAACCCAGAAGTAGCCCAGATGGCCTTCAACAGGAGGCTAGATAAGCAAATAGTGGTACAGCCAAACCATGCAATACTCTTCAGCAGTAAAAAGGGATGAGCTAGTGTTACAGGCAACAACAGGAATGAATTCCCAAAATACTGCGTTGAGTAAAAAAGTCAGAAACAAAAGAGTGCATGCAGTATGGTTCCAGTTAAGTGAAATTCTGAGCAAAACGAACTCACAATAATAAAAATCAGGTGAGTGGTTGTTTGGGGTAGTGGTTGGAGAGTGACTGGGAAGGGGCACAAAGGAACTCTCTGGGGTGGTGGAGATGTTCTGTGTCTTCCTATGGAATAGTCAAAACTGTTTCAATGGTACACTTAAGATCTGAGCTTTTCAGATCTATGTTATGGGATTTCAGATCTACATAAATAAAAAGGAATTGTGAATTTAAAGGTTGGAGAAGTTCCTCAAAATTGCTGCTGGAAGAGTCAAAGTTACTTTGAGAACATCAAGAGTCATGCTGGAGGTCCCAGGATGGCACCTTATGATTCCAGGAGGCATTCATCCCTTCATTCTACAGATACATTATTAGCTCCAGCTCTGTGCCAGGCGCTGCTCTCAGAAGAAAAAAAGACAAGATTCTTACTCTTAGGGAGCTTACATTCTAATGGGAAGAGAAAGGAAAGAAACAAATAAACAGAAATGAGCATAGTTGGATTTAGATCAAGAGAGTTGTGATGAAGAACATAAAGGAGGTGATGTGATGGAGAGCTGGAATGGAAGAAGGGCACGTTTAGTTTGGGTGGTGAATGTCTCCATAGGGAGGTGATATTCTGAATGATCAGGAGCCAGTCATGAAGAGAAGTGGGGCAGAACATCGAGACTGGGGGATTAGCAGAGGTACTCCAAATGTCCTATGTGCGACTGGCCCAGTTGGTTCCAATTTCTCCAAATCTTCACTAACATTTATTATCTTTTGTTCCTAACAGGTGTGATGTAACCCGGCATAAAGTTTCAGTTGTGCAAGATGAGTAAGTTGTAGAGATCTAGTGTCAACAGTGCCCATAGTTAACAATACCATATTGTACACTGAAAAATTTGTTAAGAGAGTGGATCTCAAGCTAAATGTTCTTATTACACACACACAAAAGGACGGGGGTCGGGGCGGTGGTGATAGGAGGAAATTTAGAGTTGAAAATGTGTTTTTATTACCTTGATTGTGGCAATGGTTTCACGGGTGTATGCTTATGTTCAAGCCCATTAAGTTGTGTACGTTGACTATGTACAGTTTTTTGTATATAAATTACACCTCAATAAAGATGTTTTTAAAAAGTGCAAAAAAAAAAAAAAAAAGGAGAGCAAGAAAGAGAGAGGAGAGAGAAAGCAGAGGCTTTGAGGTAAGACTAAGTTGGGTCCATATTCAATCTCTACCGTGTATTCCACTGTAGACTAGTTTGGGAAAATAATTTCAGTTCCCTCAACCTCAGTTTGGACATCTACAAAACAAGGATAATAATTTGTACCTCACAAAAGGATGTCGTATGGGTTGAGGTTATTACTTATAGATTTTTTAGCAGAGTAGCACATACCTAATAATTGTTCAAAAGTGGAGGTGGTATATATATATTCAAAGAGTAATAATTTTATTACTTAGAGGTATAGACATTCGTATGTATAGATTTTTGTATTTTGACCAAAGGTTGGCACAGCGAAATGTCTAATTGATGCTTAGAGAAGTTCTTGCCTGAATGTTAACTTTCTGGAGGTGAAATGGTCCTCAGTATTCTGAAGAAGTCATTTTTGGGCACATTTTGATCTGAGGAAGAATTCTAGTTCTGCAAGATGTTACAAACAAGACCATTATTAATGCTTCTCTTTGGTCACCATTTATCCTCTAACACTAAAACCAGATTTGTTTTGACTCTTTAAGGAAGACTCTTAAAAATATTGCCAACAAGGGGCTGGCCCCGTGGCCGAGTGGTTGAGTTCGCGCGCTCCGCTGCAGGCGGCCCAGTGTTTCGTCGGTTCGAATCCTGGGCGCGGACATG
>NC_060277.1:17168398-17177797 GCF_021613505.1 Equus quagga
GCGGACATGGCACTGCTCGTCAGACCACGCTGAGGCAGCGTCCCACATGCCACAACTAGAGGAACCCACAACGAAGAATACACAACTATGTACCGGGGGGCTTTGGGGAGAAAAAGGAAAAAATAAAAATCTTTAAAAAAAAAAAAAATATTGCCAACAAGTTCTCACATCTTTGGGTCCCCCTGGAAACATCAGCTGGCCTCAAGACATGATACCCCACAGCAGATGTTCAAAGCCCAGACCAAAGTCTGCAGGGTTTTCCTGGACAGCACTTTTCTGATGTTTTTTGGTTGGATGTGTCCCGGTTTATGAATAAACAGTTCATAGGTTTGAACAGTCTGAGTTTTCATCAATGATGTCTTTTGTGTGCTAAGAGAATAAGACAGGGAATTTTGGAACTATTGATGGAACAGTTTCTAATACAGTGGGCAGACCATCTGTAGTATCTTCTTTGTAAGGGAGTAGTTAGAATCCTGAGAAATGCCCAGCACGTTTCATGAAAAAGCTGCCAGAAACTTCCCTATACATTGTTTCCTTAACCCTCTCAAACTGACAGCCTCAGCAGTCTCCTTCCAGAAGCCAATCTTTGCAGAGAGCTGACTTGACACTTTTC
Organism: Equus quagga; assembly: GCF_021613505.1. Classification (NCBI taxonomy): domain Eukaryota; kingdom Metazoa; phylum Chordata; class Mammalia; order Perissodactyla; family Equidae; genus Equus; species Equus quagga. The sequence goes on from NC_060277.1 coordinate 17,169,012, forward strand.
CTTCTGCGTTCTCCTACAAATGGCTACGTTATCTGCACATCTTGTGTTAGGAAAGCCAGTGTCCAACCAAATATTTTGTTCTATTCGTTTAATATTTAGTGTTATCATTGTGATTTTTATAAACATCTATTGGTACACTGTGTTTCACTTTTATCTGTGCTTAAGGCAGAGTCTTCTCTCTCTTCCTGTGTGCAATGCTTGGGATAAGGAAGAAAAACAGGCACAGCTTCATTACTGTTGGCGATGGAGTTGTTGTGGACTAATGACAAGATGGAATCTGACTTGTAAATCAAACTGTAATTCACTTCCTGGGCTCAGTCAGCTGTGAATGTTCCAGTGACTAGCTTTTCTTCTCCAGCAACTTAGAGCAGGTTCAGGGAACGCTAGAGAGGTTTATTAGTTGCTGAATATAGATGTGAGATTGTGGAGTTCAACATCAGTGCAAAAATGAGTGACCGTGTCATGCTCCTTGTCTAAACAGAGCAAGGCTTCTAAGACCAGTCTCCTTTCTCATATTTCTTTGAGAGATTGGAAGGCAGTTCTTCAGGAGACAACTATTCATGAGATAGTTCTCCAGGGAAGACAGATGGAAAGAGTAGTTTATTCCAAAAAACTGAAGATGTCCTTCCTCCCTCCCTCTCTTCCTTCTTTCCTTTTCTGTATCTCTGTCTCTGTCTCTCTCTCTGCCCTTCCCTCTGTCCGTCCCTCCTTCTTTCTTTCCCTGATACTAATCAAAATAACCTTGGAAAAAAGTGCCTGGCAAATAGCAGGAGCTCAGTGAATGGGTTTTGTGTGATTATGGAGTGAAAGTGTGTTCTTGGGGCAAATGGAGATCTGGTCAGTGGTGACATATTAGTTTCAACCTGAATGCTGTCTTCTTTCAGTTGACGCAGTTCTGAGTTAAAAAGAGTTTTCACATTGTGTCCAGACTCAGCAAGAAAGAGGGCCATAACCAATCTCCATTTTCTGAGAAGGTGAGAGGGAAGCAATGCCATGAGAGGAGGAGGCTGCTGTGGAAGGAGACTCTACACCAGTCTTGGAGTTACAATGAAGTATAGTGGTTTCTGCTGTGGATGCTGGAGCTAGACTGCCAGGGCTCACATCCAAAATCAATCATTTCTTAGTTGTGTCACTTTGAGTAAGTCACTTAAATTTTCTGTGCCTCAGATGGTTAGCTTGGCTAGAGACATTAATTTTGTTGATCTTTACAAAGAAACAGTTTTGGTTTCATTGATTTTCTCTATTGCTTTCCTCTTTGTGATTTCATTGATTTCTGCTCTAATTTTTATTATTTCTCTTCTCTGCTTGCTTTAGGTTTTTATTACTCTTCCTTCTCTAGTTTCCTAAGCTTAAGTTATTGATTTTAGATCTTTCTTCTTTCTAATATAGAAATGCCATAAATTTTCTTCTAACCATTGCTTTCACAGCATCCCACTAACTTTAATAAGTTATATTTTCATTTTCATTTACTTCAACATATTTTAAAATTTCTCTTGAGACACATTCTTTGACACATTTGCTATTTAGAATTACGTTGTTTAATCTCCAAATATTTTGGGATTTTTCTGATACCTTTTTGTTATTCATTTCTAATTTAATTCCATCATGGTCTGAGAGCATACTTTGTATAATTTCTATTCTTTCAAACTTGTTGCAGTGTGTTTTATGATCCAGAATGTGGTCTATCCTGGGGAATGTTCCATGTGCACTTGAGAAGAATGTTATCTGCTGTTGTTGGATGAACTGGTCTATAAATGTCATTTAGATCCAGTTAATTGATGGTGCTGTTCAGTTCAACCGTATCCTCACTGATTTTCTGCCTGTTGGATTTCTCAGTTACTAGTGGAGGGAGTTGAAGTCTCCAGCTATAATAGTGGATTCTTCTATTTCTCCTTGCAGTTCTGTTAGTTTTTGTCTCATGTATATCGACATATATAAGGATCGTTATGTGTTCTTGGAGAATTGACCCCTTTGTCATTATATAATGCCTCTCTTTATCCCTAATAACTCTCCTTGCTCTGAAATCTGCTCTGTCTGAAATTAATATAGCTATTCCAGCTTTCTTTAGATTAGTGTCAGCGCAGCATATCTGTCTCCAGCCCTTTACTTTTAAGCTATCTGTGTCTTTATGTTTAAGGTGGATTTCTTTTAGACAACATATAATTGAGTCTTATTTTTTGTTTGCTTTTAGTCTTGTTTTTAATCCCCTCTGACAGCCTCTTTTAATTGGTGTTTTTATATAGTCACATTTAAAGTGACTTTTTTATATAGCTGGATTAATATCAACCATATTTGTCCCTGCTTTCTAGTTGTTGTGTTTCTTTCTTTTTTTTTTTTTGTCTTCCATGCTTTTTTTCTGCCTGCTCTGATTTTAAATGAGCATTTCATATGATTCTATTTTCTTGTATTTCTTAACATATAAATTTTACCTCTTTTTTAAAAACTGTGTTTTGGATGCCCTAGAGTTTGCAACATACATTTACACCAATCTGAGTTCACTTTCCAATAACGCTGCACCATTTCACAGGTAGTGTAGATAACTTATAACTGAATATTCCCAATTCTCCCTCCTGTCCCTTATTAGGTTGCTGTCATTCATTTCATTTCTCCATGAGGTATAATCACCAATATATTGTTTTATCATGATTTTGAACAAACTGTTATCTATTAGATCAATTAAGAATAAGAAAACTAAAAGATTTTATTTTACCTTCATTTTTTCCTTCTCCAATGCTCTTCCTTCCTTTATGTAGATCTAAGTTCCTGACATATCATTTTCATTCTCTCTGAAAATTTTTTTTTAGCACTTGATACACGGCAGGTCTTCTGGCAACAAATTCCCTTAATTTTTGGTTGTCTGAGAAAGTCTTTATTTCTTCACTTTTGAGGGAAAATTTCACTGCATACAGAATTCTAGGTTGGTGTTTTTTTCCTTTAAATATTTCCCTCCACACTCTTCTTGCTTGCACGATTTCTGAAGATAAGCCTGATATATTTCTTATTCTTATTCCTCTCTAAGTAAGGTGTTTTTATGCTCTGGCTTTTTTCAAAATTTTCTCCTTGTGTTTGACTTTCCGCAGTGTTAATATATATTCCTAGGTGTAGATTTCTTTTGTATTTGTCCTGCTTGGTGTCCTCTGACCGACCTGCATCTATTTTTTGGTGTCTGTCATTAATTTTTGAAAATTCTTAGCCATTCTTACTCCAAATATTTCTTCTGTTTTTTCCCTCTTTCTTCTCCTTCTGGTGTTCCCGTTATATCTGTGTTACAGGTTTGTAATTGTCTCATAGTTCTTGGATATTCTGTTCTGTTGCTTTCGTTCCTTTTTCCTCTTTGCTTTTCAGTTTAGGAAGTTTCTATTGACATGTCTTCAACCTCACTGATTCTTTTCTCGGCTGTAGGTCCACTCTACCTGCGAGACCATCAAAGTCATTCTTCATTTCTGTTACACTGGGTTTATTATCTGTTTTTTTTTTTTATTGTGGCAAAATGTATGTAACATAAAATTTACCATTTTAACCACTTTTAAGTGTGCATTGCAATGGCATAAGTACATTCACAGTGTTGTGTAGCCATCAACACTATCAACTTCCAGAACTTTTCATCATACCAACAGAAACTCTGTATCATTAAACAATAACTCCTCATTCCCCCATCCTCCCAGCTCTTGGTAACCTCTACTCTATTTTCCGTCTCTATGAATTTGCCTATTCTAGGTACCTCATACAGAGGAATCATACAGATTTTTTTCCTTTTGTGTCTGAGTAACTTTGGATTCTATCCTAGATATCGTGAATATTATGTTGTGGAGACACTGAATTCTATTATAGTCATCTAAAGGATGTCAACAGTTTTGTTTTACTGCTAATTGAGGTGATTGGACTTAAACTTGAAACTCCGCCTCCTGGAAGCCTCTCCAATCTCCTTTCAGTCCTTTTATCCTTGGCTGGTTTGCCTGTAGACTGCACCGCCCATGTGTGATTCAGGGCTTAGCCAACGATGTGGACAAAAATCTGTACACAGAGTTTGTGGCTCTTCCCCTCTGGGTCTCTACTTTGTACCATTCCCTCCCCTCACATTTTAGTGGCTGTGTTTTTTCTGAACTCTGTCCTCCAAGACTTCTGGGTTGAGTTTTTTTTGGAGTCTTACCTTCCCTGCATAGTGCAGTTTTCAGAGTGACTGATCTGAGGCGAAATGCAAAAGTAACCCCCTACCAGTCCCTTCTTTCAAGTGTCAACTCCCTTCTAGAATCTACCTGCTTTTGTTATCCCTCCAGAATCTTCAGGCAGTTATTCATTCTATTTTGTCCAGGGTTATAGATATATGTGGGAGGGCCAGTCTGATAGGAGCTTGCTTAGTGACTCCCTCATTACTTTTGAATACAGACACAATAAGTAATAGCATCTGAGTAACTCCTTGGTTTACCAAATCTCCCTGAAGATAATAATCAGCTGGGATGCTTATTGTATATGCAGATTACCGCCCTCCTCCCATGGAAATTTTGATTCAGTAGGTCTGAACTGGCAAACAGTAATCTATTCTCAGTTCTTCAGAGGCTCCAGGTGATTCTTATTTTCAAGGGCGTTCAGGCAAACACTACATTAGGTCCTTGACACTTGAAGTGTGGAAGCTTGTTAGAGGTGTAGAATCTCACCCTCTCCCAAGGCATACTGAGTCTGAATCCACATTTTAATGAGACCCCAGGTGATTCATACCAGTCCTAAAGTTTGAGAAGCACTGTTTAGTGTATTGGGAGTTTTTAATATAGAATACAAAATGGTTTTCCTTTCTATTACGCATTCATTCATAAACACTTTTGATGATGACTAAAATAGACATGGATCCTGCCTTTATAGTAGGGAGCCAATTAATAAACAAACAAGCACATAAGTCACTATTACAGCTGCAAAGTGCTTATAAAGGAAAGGACCATGGTGATGAGATCTAGACAGTGGTTCTCAATCTTTCACACAAATTAGAATCACCTGGGTGGGGGGGAGCTTTTAAAAACCCCCAACTACCAAGGCTACATTCTTCAGGCAAATTAAACCAGAATCTCTGGGGATGCAACCCAGGTAGCAATAGTTTAAAAATCCTCATGTGATTCCAATGTACAGTCAAGGTTGAGACCTGATTATTCAGGCTATTTGAAGATAACTTAGAGGTCAAGAAAGGTCTCATTTAGCCTGAGACCTGAAGGATTAGGAAGTATGTTAGGACTCAAGGGAACAGCATTCCTGGAGGTAGGATCAGCATATACATGAATCTTGAGGAGGGAATAAATAATGTATTTGAGGAACTAAAGGCAGGCCAGTGTGATCTAGTATAATGAGTAAGAATAAGAAAGGCATAAAGCTGAGCAGGAGACAGGCTGTAGGTCTGAATCCATAGGCCATTTAGTGGGTGTTTGGTACACACAGGACTATCAATTTTAAGTATGTTAAAAAATTGTCACAAATGTTTTAGGAATTTCAAATTAAGAAGAATGGTTGCAATGGCTGATAGAGTATGTTGATTTCATTTAAGTTTCTCTATCCAGGTCAGTGTGAGATTATCGAAGCTCAGATCTCTGCATACAGCTTTTCTTATCATCTATTTTTTTTTAAGATTTTATTTTTTCATTTTTCTCCCCAAAGCCCCCCGGTACATAGTTGTATATTCTTTGTTGTGGGTCCTTCTAGTTGTGGTATGTGGGATGCTGCCTCAGCATGGTTTGATGAGCAGTGCCATGTCCGCGCCCAGGATTCGAACCAACGAAACACTGGGCCGCCTGCAGCGGAGCACTGGAATTTAACCACTCGGCCACGGGGCCAGCCCCTCTTATAATCTATTTTTATGTATTTAGAAAATCCCAACTTGTCATCAGGAATGGCAGCAAGGGTTTGATGTTCTGGTGGATCCTTTTGGGTATTCCAAAGGAACGTGGGCAGAAAAATGATAGGATGATTGTCCACTAAAGATTACTTTTAAAGTTTCCTTAGACTCTAAGTCAACAAACATCTTAAGGCTTCTGCCCGGCCCTTCTCTGGGTTATCTGTTGTCCATATCCCATGCTGGTCTGGTAATTGGGCTTGCTTTCTTGTTGCAGATAATTCCCAGTTGTTAATAAGCAACTATTCAAAGTTCAGATTTTGATACATCTATTGTTGAAATCTACACAGTTATACCAGGCTGAAACTTTCACAACTGTTACTTTGTAAACTGCCTACTATTCCCATAGAGACATGGAATGTGGAATATCAATAGACAAAGGCCCTGGGTACCCACCAGTAGTTCCTTTGATGCTGGGAGTCACCAGGCACACCTGGGCCTTCAGCAGACACTCACCTCCTGGTTCAAGTACCTCCTACATAGTTCGTGAATTCCCCAGGGAGTGTCTCATTTTTGCTCCAGCAACTGACTCTTGTGGCTACCTCACATTATCTCAGTTTTTCTTCTCTCATGCTATAGTCTAGCTTACTATTGTTGAGTCCATTTAAAAAAAATATTTTCTGAATAAATAGTATCAGTACAAAAATTATTTGGTCAAGGGGTGTGAATTTTACTTCAAGATTCAAATCAAAGTGGTGAATTTCTTTTGACAAAGTTTTTGCAAATTGTCACATTCACCAGAGATGTATGAGTCTATTTCATGACAGTTTTATCATTTACAAATATTCTGCCAATTTAACAAGAAAATGGCGTTCGTTTCTTGTATTAATTTTCACTTCTTTATGTTTTAGTAAGGGTGATCTTTTTTTCATATACTTTTTGTACATGTATATTTTTTCTTATCCTTTACCAACTTTCTCTTGGCTTATCTCTTGATTTATAAGAGCTATTTATGCTGAAAATATCAATGAGTTGTCACATGAGTTATGAAATTTTTTTTGCTGTTATGTGTCACTGTTGTTCATGGCATTTTTGACATATTAAAGTTTAAAAAATTTTTTATATAGTGAAGTATATTACTCTTTTTCCTTATGGTTACTTATTTTTGTTTAAAAAGGAAATATTCAGCTTTTTCCCCCCTAAATTTTTATGTTTTGTATTTATCTTTTAATTTTCTCACAGAGGGAATTGACTTGGGTTATGGTGAAGTGTTTTGTAGTTCTCTTCACATAGGACCTGTTCATATACAGTTAAGGTACAGCTTAGTATTTTATATGTAGTTATTGTGAATAGAGTTCTTTTTTCCATGTTTATATGCATATATTTCATTTTCACTGTTATAAAGAAAAGCTATTTTTAAAATTTTAGCTGTTTTACTGAACTGTTTAATTCAAATAGTTTTTTGTTGATCGTCTCAGATATAATAAACAACTGATTTAATTTGCAAACAATTGTGATGTCATACTCTTATATCTAATTGTTATACCTCTTCTTTCTATTTCCTGTTTTATTTATGTGGACTAAGCTTTCAGAACAGGTTAAAATAAGTGTCATGAAAACGAGCATCTTGTCTAGTGTCTGCTTTTTAACGCCCTGCCTCTGCACTGTCATTTAAAATGTTTGCTATTTTCAATTCCAGGTTTTCAAATTCAGCATATGCTGGTGTCCTAATATGCTCCGGGGAGGTTTTCATCATTCTGTTTGCCTGTGTCAGATAGGGCATGGGAATTAATGATTTTCTTCAAGTTTGAAAGAACTTCCCTGTAAGATAACCATAGCATGGAGCCTTCGAGGAGTAATGGCTTACTACCGTCTCTCTCCTCTTTTTCTCTGTCATTGGCCAGTTCAAGTTTCCTATTTCCTCAATCAGTATTGGTGATTTATATTTTCTATGAGATACTCCATTTCATCAAGATATTAAAATGTTTAGCATTATCTTGTGCACAGTATGTACTTATATTTCAAAATTCCCATACACGTTGTTATGCTGTCATTGTCTTTTTAAATTCTGTCTTTTTTCTTTTGTAAGAACAAAGAAAAAAACCTACTATATATTCCTCTATCTTGTTATTAAAAAACCGTCATATTTATTTATCAACTACGTTATTTTTCTGACTTCAATTTTTATCGATATGTACTATTATTTTTATCTTTCTGTCCTAGCAGAATTAATTCTCCCCCCTTCCTTAACTCTTCATTTTAGGAATTTCCCAGGATAGTCTGGCTTGTCAGTTTTTCTTCCTGTTAAAAAAAATCCCAGTAGTATTTTCATTGAGATCACTTTAAATATGTAGATGCCAAGAGCACAGCATGATTTTGCCTCGTCCAAATCCTCCTTTGTGTTCCTCCAGAGTGTTTAAAATTTCCTTCTTAAAGATTTTATACATAGCATCTTAATTTATTCCTTTTATATTTTTTATTACCATTATCTGTTTTACTATTGCAAATGAAGACTTTTTTTTTCATATCTCCTAATCTGTTTTCTTACGTATGTTAAAGCCAATAATATATTAGTCTTGCACCTTATCGTATTAGTAATTCCCTTATTATTTCCAAGTTGATATTTCTTTTAGGCTTTTTTGAGATATAATTACATCATCAGCAAATGCTGATTCTTTCTAATTTTTTAACCTACCTATCTTTATTTACCTATCTATCCATCTATCCATCCATCTATCTATCTATCTATCTATCTATCTATCCATCTATCTATCTATCTATCCATCCATCCATCCATCTATCTATCATCTATCTATCTATCATCTATCTATCTATCATCTATCTATCTATCCATCTATCTATCTATCTATCTACCTATCCATCCATCTATCTATCTATCTATCATCTATCTATCTATCTATCTATCCATCCATCTATCTATCTATCATCTATCTATCTATCCATCTATCTATCC